>NW_017096574.1:0-8502 GCF_001412225.1 Nicrophorus vespilloides
GGTAAAGTTTGCTGTGATTCTATGAAAGAGAGAAGAGAGAGAAATGGAAATAGAATGAAATGTATATATAATAACTGCCATTACGTTCGTTATATGGTTGAGGAAGTTTATAAACTATTCGGAACGGGGCAATTAATTCCCCGAACGAAATTCATTAGCGCCGAGAGATATGATTACCGCAGGAATTCGCCATCAAACGGATCTCTCTGTCTACTATATCTCCACACTATATATTTCGTATTGTTCCTGTCAACTTTCCGGTTCGGCCAAATCCAATAACGGTTATTTACATAAGCCCCTTTTTTCCCAGCGTTCTACCTCTTCCGCACGGACTGGTGAAAGTGTGCCGTCGTCGTCGTCGTTCGCGGGAGTAATTTGCGATGCACGTTAATGAGATTGCGAACAAAGAGAGCCTCGAAAACGGAGAGTATCCTCAATAAAGCTTAAATAAGAGACCTCCTCTTCCTCCAAAAACCATCCATCCTTGCATCCTTCCATCCAGACAGGAGTCTCTCTCTCTCTCGCCTTCGCTCATTTTAAATATATCTTCCGTTCTGTTTGAGTTCCTCGGGTCGAAACAAAGGTGTCCCTTCTTGATTGAATCCGAGCTTAAATTCGTCTTTTCAAAGAGCACGTCCCATTCGAGACCTCATTACGACGACTCGGGAACACTATATAAGTGTATAAAGAAGAAGATGAAAACAAAAAATAAATAGAAGAAGAAATGCAGACGGATTAGTTCGAGAAGTTTAACAAGGCTTTTGTGCTAAGTTAAGATAACTACTATATATATATATATATATATATATAATACATTCCGAGCGTATAGTGTTTTCATGACGGATCAAGTTTAAGTAAAATGAAGATTTAAAATAATGAAATACTAGAAATATTGAATACTTAAACATTATATTCATATTGTATATTGTTTTTAAAAAGTTTTATTAAATTGCTGAAAACTTAAAACATAATTGATATAATTACTGAAAATCACACATTTTTGATATTGTTTTTGAAAAATTTTGTTAAATCGCTGTAAAATTCATATATTACTGAAATTCACACATTTTTTGATACAGATTTTGAAAAGTTTTGTTAATTTGATAAAAACTTAAAACACAATTGAAATTCACAAATGTTTGATATAGTTTTTGAAAAGTTTTGTTAAATTGCTATAAACTTCATATAGATTGACATTATTACTGAAATTCATACATTTTCGATATAGTTTTTAAAAAGTTTTGTTAATTTCATGAAAACTTAATACATAATTGATATAATTACTGAAATTCCCACATTTTTGATATTGCTTTTGAAAAATTTTGTTAAATTTCTGTAAACTTCATATATAATTACTAAAATTCACACATTTTTGATATTGATTTTGAAAAGTTTTGTTATAATTTGATGAAAACTTAAAATACAATTGAAATTCACACATTTTTGATATTGCTTTTGAAAAGTTTTGTTAAATTGCTGTAAACTAAATATATATTGACATAATTACTGAAATTCACATGTTTTTGAAAAAGTTTTGTTAATTTCATAAAAACTTAAAATATAATTGACATAATTTCTGAAATTCACACATTTTTTATATAGTTCTTGAAGAGTTTTGTTAATTTCATGAAAACTTAAAATATAATTGACATAATTACGGAAATTCACACATTTTTGATTTAGTTTTTGAAAAGTTTTGTTAAATTGTTGAAAACATAATTGATATAATTATTGAAATTCACACATTTTTTATATTGCTTTTGAAAAATTTTGTTAAATTGCTGTAAACTTCATATATAATTACTGAAATTCACACATTTGTGATATTGATTTTGAAAAGTTTTATTAATTTGATGAAAACTTAAAACACAATTGAAATTCTCACATTTTTTATATAGTTTTTAAAAAGTTTTGTTAACTTGCTAAAAAAACTTAAAACATAATTGATATAATTATGGAAATTCACACATTTTTGATATTGATTTTGAAAAGTTTTGTTAGTTTGATGAAAACTTAAAACATAATTGAAATTCACACATTTTTGATATAGTTTGAAGTATAGATGAAAACCTAAAACATAATTGATATAATTACTGAAATTCACACGTTTTTGATATAGTTTTCGAAAAGGTTTGTTAATTTGATGAAAACTTAAAACACAATTGAAATTCACACATTTTTGATATTGATTTTGAAAAGTTTTGTTAATTTCATGAAAACTTAAAACATAATTGATATAATTACTGAAATTCACACATTTTTTATATAGTTTTTGAAAAGTTTTGTTAATTTGATGAAAACTTAAAACACAATTTAAATTCACACATTTTTTATATAGTTTTTAAAAAGTTTTGTTAAATTGCTATAAACTTCATATAGATTGACATTATTACTGAAATTCATACATTTTTTATATAGTTTCTGAAAAGTTTTATTAATTTCATGAAAACTTAAAACATAATTGAGATAATTACTGAAATTTACATATTTTTAAAACATACAATTATGATATAGTTTTTGAAAAGTTTTGTTAAATTGCTGAAACCTTAAAATATATTGATATATTTGCTGAAATTCACACATTTTTGTTTTTGAAAAATTTTGATAAATCCGTTATGAAAAATTGTAAAAAAAATTAAGAAAATAATGAAAATTACTGAAAACTTACATTTTTTCTATTTAGAATTATTGTTAAGATTTTTTCTCTTAAAAATTCAATTGAATTGAGATTTTACGTATAAAACATCAATTTTCTGCAATTTTAATTATAAAAGACGAAAAGTATTTTGAATTTTCTAATATGCAAATAATTGATACTCTATTGTTAAAGTTTAATAAGTGATTAACGTCTGTTTCTAAAGTGAAAGAATGAGGATGTCGAAGAACTGTTTTTGTTGGATGTAGAGAAAAAACTTGCACTTGCCCAGATTTACGGCCTAAGCCCGAAGTTGAAAATAATGCAGTTTTAAAGTAGGTAATTACTTTTAAAAAATAAAACTCCGGAGGAAAGAGATGTTGAGTCGCGTGGCCCGGTTGCATTCCACCTCCATCCATTCTGCTACAGCCCTTCCTCCTTCTTCGTCCCTCCAAGCGCAGCGTGTAAAGCCGATGTCTAAAAATAGAGGATCGGCGAATGGAAACATGATGTAGCCTTTCATTTAAAAGTTTTTAAGAGGTATTTTACAAGTATAGTTTGAAAGCACTTCTGCGGTCTTGTTATAAGCCACTTAAAATTTGGATTGGTTCCTCTTGTTTGCGTTTCCCACTGACTCCCACTGATTTTTTGCATCCCAGATTTTCATTTCCCCTTATGCATGCGTATTTTTCTCGATTTCCCATATATTTCATCCGATAAGGGAATGAAAATTCGTGTTTTGACCTCAACAAATATTGAATTTATTTTTTTTTTTTTTTGTATCTGAAGGTTTGATTCTTTCCTTCGTGCAGCCGTCTTGGTTGAGCGAGAGATCCTCATGAGTGGCAACCGGAAAAGTGGCCGCCGATCTCTTATCACGCTCCGGAGCGCAACTTTCCGGACTGAAAAGGAAAGGAAAATGGAAAAGGCAGCAGCTTTTTTTTCCATCCATCCGCAAAACTCCTTTCCCGCCGCATTAAGCGTGGGAAATTCAGCACAAAATCTTTAAATACTAGCGCACACACTTCGCAGCATCATGCATCGCCGACTGCGACATCTCTAAACTCGCACACGGCTTCCTCCATCCCTTTGTTGGGATGGATTTGTGAATGTGGGTTCACAAATCCATCCCCAACTTACTTCAATTAACAATAGTCAGGTTCAATTACTCCAGTTAAACTGTTTCGTAGAACCAAGAACAAAATTGCAATATTTTCTACAACTACAAGTCAATTATAGCGAATTCCACCGAAGAAGTATCTCATTAAAAAGGAAACTTTACTCGACTTTGTATAATAAACGAAAATCAATCTTCAGTTTTGCCCCTTAACAGTAAACGTCGCTGAAACGCGTTTCGATAGAACTGCTAAAAAAAAAAGAAATGTAGTCAGGATCAAAGTGCTCAATTTCAGTAATGAATTTTTTTAATGGAAAATATCGCAAATAACCAGGAAATTCTCGCTTTTACGACTGCGACGTCTGAAAGGACGATTTTTATTGATCTGAACGAAAACAAACACATAATAATAATAACAACCTCGAGGCGAGATTGAATAGTTTTTTTTTATTTCGTAATATCGTAAACGAAGCCGACAAATTTCGCGGTCGGATATATACGTTATTTTTATGATCGATACAGAAAAATTTAAAAAAAATGTATGTATATATAAAGAGAAAACGTGTAATTTCAAAACGTTTTCAAAGTTAAATAAAACGTCATCAGAGTTTATGCATTTATTGCGGAAGGCTTTCATAACGTGCACTCTGCATGTGTGTAAATTAAAATCAAGTGAGAGAGAGGAGAGAAAAAGGTATGCACGAGAAGCACGGGGTTTGGTAAATTAAAGCTGTTATTTTGTAACTGAAAATATTAGAGCTGGCTGTCTGGCTAAATTTCAGGAAAACTACGAATATCTCAAATATAAAATTACGCACGTTTTATAGCCCATAATCTTCCCTTAAATTTGATTATTTAATCGTTAAGTAGACTTTCGTAGTTTTCTAGAAATTGAGTGAAATCTAAATACATTGCTTATAACGATATTGTTTAAATTTCGACAATAACTTTCAGGAAAACTACGAATATCTCAAATATGAAATTACACAAGTTTTATAGCCCATAATCTTCCCTTAAATTTGATTATTTAATCGTTAAGTAGACTTTCGTAGTTTTCTAGAAATTGAGTGAAATATAAAGACAGTGCTTATAACGATATTGTTTAAATTTCGACAATAAATTTCAGGAAAACTACGAATATCTCAAATATGAAATTACGCACATTTTATAGCCCATAATCTTCCCTTAAATTTAAATATTTAATGATTAACTAGACTTTCGTAGTTTTCTAGAAATTAAGTAAAATCTAAAGACAGTGCTTATAACGGTAATGTTCAAATTTCGACAATAAATTTCAGGAAAACTACGAATATCTCAAATATGAAATTACACACGTTTCCCTTGACCTTCCCTTGAATTTGATTATTTAATTATTAAGTAGACTTTCGCAGTTTTTGAGAAATAGTTTAAAACCGAAAAAAATTGCATAAAATTGTTTCAATTTTGATACAAAAAAATTTAGGAAAACTGTGAATGTCTCAAATATGAATTTACACGCGTTTTTATTGATCAGAACGAAAACAAACACATAATAATAATAACAACCTCGAGGCAAGATTGAATAGTTTTTTATTTCGTAATATCGTAAACGAAGCCGACAAATTTCGCGGTCGGATATATACTTTATTTTTATGATCGATACAGAAAAATTTAAAAAAAAAATGTATGTATATATAAAGAGAAAACGTGTAATTTCAAAACGTTTTCAAAGTTAAATAAAACGTCATCCGAGTTTATGCATTTTGCGGAAGGCTTTCATAACGTGCACTCTGCATGTGTGTAAATTAAAATCAAGAGAGAGAGAGGAGAGTGAAAAAGGTATGCACGAAAAGCACGGGGTTTGGTAAATTAAAGCTGTTATTTTGTAACTGAAAATATTAGAGCTGGCTGAGCTTTTGAATAACGAGCACGGAAAACGGCTATAGGTGAAACGTGGAAAATAGGAAACTAAATTAATACCAACACTGCAGCGAAAATACGACGAAAATATCCATATTCGCGTTTATCTGCAAACTCGCGGTGAGGTGATGGTAGTAATTCAATTTTCAGCAAAGTGTCGAGTGTTTTAATCATAGTTTTTTATTCCACATAACGCATTGAGAAACACAGCTCCACTTCGTACAATGCACAGACGTGATTCTCGTTGCCGCAATAAAGAAACACGAGAAATCCGAAACTGCAACCGAAATAATAAATAAATATCAAACAATTACCAACAAAACAGAAAGCGCGCGCGTTTATTAATTAAAATATAATTAGCGCGCGCTTTCGGAAATATGCGGCGAACAAATGCGAGTTTCCGGTTGATTGAATACTTTGTAATTGAAGCGCACGAATTCCTCACCCTTTGCACACCGAATTTTCGAAACAGGACGGAAATTGTTGAAACTGCGAGAGAACGAAAAATTACATAAAAAAAAAATATTGAAAATATCCCAAAAAAAAAAACCAATATAAATAAATTCGCGTGTTTCATTTTAATGCAGTCAACCAATTTTTCGGCATGCACAAAACAACAACAACAACAATAAAAAAAGAACGCTGATTGCAGTTGGCGTTCGTTTATTTCCGGTTTCGGACTCTCTTTTTTTTTCCGGTCTGCAATGTGGTAATGAGAAAAACAAAATATATATATATATTCCGGTTCGTTTAATTTGCATATACGTGAAAAACGATATTTTGGGATATTTTGAAACATTTTTTTGTTTGCTGTTGTTGTTGGTGATGTTGCGTTCTCCATTAATTTGGCAGATTGTAATTTCAGGGATGGACTCGCATTAAATTCCAGTAAATAATGTAAACACTGACGCTCGCATTTCATTTTTTCTTTTTTTACAAAAGTTTATTTTCAATGTTGCACGTTTCTATTAGAGCTAATTCAAAATTTATATGCAAATCAAAAATGAGTTTCAATTGATATTTATTGCAATATTCATAACGATTTATCAATGTTTTATCGCTAATGGTCTTCGCTTTAATTTTCTTTTATAACTTTTACAATTTTCGAGATATAAGCGAAAATGACAGTAGATTTTGAACTTTTTGTATCCTATAATTTTAACATTAATTTGCTTATTGGATGATTAAGTAGACTTTCCTAGTTTTCTAGAAATTGAGTAAAATCTAAAAACAGTGTTATAACGGTATTGTTTAAATTTCGACAATAAATTGCAGGAAAACTACGAATATCTCAAATATGAAATTATACACGTTTTATAGCCCATAACCTTCACTTAAATTAGATTATTTAATGATTAAGTAAACTTCCGCAGTTTTCTAGAAATTGAGTGAAATCTAAAGACAATGCTTATAACGGTATTGTTCAAATTTCGACAATAAATTTCAGGAAAACTACGAATATCTCAAATATGAAATTACACACGTTTTATAGCCCATAATCTTCCCTTAAATTTGAATATTTAATGATTAAATAGACTTTAGTTGCTTTCTCGAAATTGAGTTAAATCTAAAGACATTGCTTATAACGGTATTGTTTAATTTTCGACAATAAATTTCAGGAAAACTACAAATATCTCAAATATGAAATTACGCACGTTTTATAGCCCATAAATAATCTTCCCTTAAATTTGATTATTTAATCATTAAGTAGACTTTCGCAATTTTTGAGAAATAGTTTAAAACCGAAATAAATTGGTTAAAATTGTTTCAATTTTTATATAAAAAAAAATCAAGAAAACTGTGAATGTCTCAAATATGAATTTACACACATTTTGTAGTCTATAATCTTAGCTTTCAATCGATTATTCAATTATTAACTAGACACGCGTAGTTTTTGAAAAATCGCTTAAAACTTTCAAATAAAAGATTCAATTTTGACAACAAATTTCAAATATACATGTTATTTTCTTAAATCTTAGTTATAACTATACCGAAGCTCACCCTTAATCAACTAAATCCAAGATGGAAATGGAAACTCACCTAAAACAAAACAAAAATTTAGTTATTTTACAAAATTTTAAAAGTAAATTACAAATAAATTAATAGAAGTATTCTCAATTCAAACTAGATTTCGAGCCGAAAATAAATAGAGATACATGGTGAACACGAATAGAGGATAATCTGTACTGCGTTAAAAGTGCGAAGCAATTTGGAAGCAAAATTAAAAACGAGGGATGAAACAAAACGAACAAACAAAAAAAAAACGTAGAGAATATATTGTATTGCGTTGAAAGTTCACTGATAAACATGATATTTTTATTTCGGTTCGCTATTTCGTTGTTGATGTCATTGGCTTAATGGCTTTCCAGAGGATACCAACAAAAAATATATATATAGGGATAAAGTGTGGATATCATGCAGTAATGAACATGTCGGTTCCGCTAAAGCAAACGTACGAATTAGAATTATTATTTTGTTTCAACGTCGCTAGAGCTTTTGTTTTTGTCTGCACTTACCATGGAAACTAGTATCTTTAGTTATTACCTTTCAATTTGTAAGTAAATCAATGAAATGTGAATACACTGCTTTTTCGAACGTTGTAATTTCAATTTTTCAACTTTGAACGCGTATTACAGCAATACGGATAAGAGCACAGGAATGCATGTATACTTGGATTCCCCAAACATTCAGCTTTCATATGCATATATTGGATTCATTCTATCTATTATACTTTTAGAGTAAATCAATGAAATGTGAAAACACTGCTTTTTCAACTTTGAACGCGTATTACAGCAATATGGATAAGAGCACAGGAATGTATCTATACTTGCTGGATTCCCCAAACATTCAG
>NW_017096574.1:8565-30832 GCF_001412225.1 Nicrophorus vespilloides
ATACAACCCCATTCATACTCATACAAATAGATGCAAACCATGAACAAGGACATAATTAATTTGCGTAAGAAAAAAAATGTGTTTAAACATCTGCGTTTGACCACCGGACAACAGAGTTATTACGTGTTTTCGTTCATGTCGTGGACATCGCAAATTGTTTTTTTTTCCTTTCGTTTGTGCGTGCGTTGTGCGCATTATTTGCACGCTTCGTCGAATCTGAATGATTGCACACATTATTTCTGGTTTTGTTCGTGAAATGAAATTTAAAACAGAAATATTATTTCGAGTCTGTGCTTGTGGCATGTGCTAAACTAAAGTAATGGTGACACATTTTCTTTTCACCCCTGCATTTTCTTGCAATTTCTTACAACATCTATTATTTGTTTTTTTTTGTTAGATGCGTAGCGAAACATTGATCCTAGCAGAAATGAAACCGAGATGCAGTAGAGAAAGATATATAAAGAGGGTTGCTGTATTGTATTAAATAGCTCGAATTACATACGCCCTGATTCCTGTCTGCCTTCCACTTATTAATTCCTCTCATGGACGACGCGCCACGACTCCTTTTATTTATCTTCGTTCACCCTCAGGCCATCATTCGGTTATCAAATTTCATTAACATTTGCTGTCCGCCTTCGACGCAATATTAGATTATGGTAGAATCTAATGAAATTAATAAATATATATATATATGTAAACAAAAACCTTGTAAGAACAGTAAGCAATCAGCTTATTGTATCAAATCATAAATGGACTTTGTTACAAATTTAATTTTGAAATTTAATTACTAGTAAACCAAGACTTGTACAAATATGAATGTAAACTCAATACTTTTATCATTAATTAGAGTATTCAATTAGTATTCTACCATTCCTACTTTTTGAGTTATAAGCGAAAATACAATGAGACTGCTTTTTGAAAAGTTACAAAAATATTGTTTCAATTTCAGGAAAACCAAAAGCTTCACAAATATGTAAACATACTTGTTTCATTCTTTATATATTTATCCTTAATTAGAGTATTCAATTATTACTCTACTATTCCTACTTTTCCAGTTTTCAGCAATAATCTAAAGAGACTGTTCTTTCAATGCTTTAAAAAAAATACAACTTTGATGATAAATTTCTGGAAAACCAAAAGTATCACAAATATGTATACATACTCGTTTTATTCTCTATATATTTATCTTTAATTGAAGTATTCAATTATATTTCTACCTTTCCTACTTTTCGAGTTTTAAGCAAAAATCTAAAGAGACTACTAATTAGAAGATTATAAAAACATTGCTTCAACTTTCATTATAAATTTCAGGAAAACCAAACGCATCGCAAATATGTATATATACTCGTTTTATTCTCTGTATATTTATCTTAAAATGGAGTATTCAATTATATTTCTACCTTTTCTACTTTTCGAGATATAAGCAATAATCTAAAGTGACTACTAATTAGAAGATTATAAAAACATTGCTTCAACTTTCATAGTAAATTTCAGGAAAACCAAAAGCATTACAAATATGTTTATATACTCGTTTTATTCTCTGTATATTTATCTTTAATTTGTGTATTGATTTATATTTCTAAGTTTCCTACTTTTTGAGATATAAGCAAAAATCTAAAAACTTCCACAAATATTGCTTCAACTTTAACATTAAATTACAGACACACCAAAAGACACACAAATATGCATGTATACTCAATTTAATCCCTATTCACTGGACTTCAATTCCAGCATTAAATAATTAGTCTACTTATCCCACTTTCCGAGATACGAGCAAAAATATGTATACGTAAACCGAGACCGTTCAGTAAAACGAGTAACTACAGTTAACGATAAGCCTACAAAATGCGATCGGAGTTATCGCGAAATAAGTAGGCTAAATGCGACCACCAATTAAGATACAGATAAATCCGAGTAAATTATCCGCCCGGTAATTTATTCGCGTTTAATACGCTCTCCTATTACTTCCAACTCCAACGCACACAAGAAGAAAGAAAAAAAAAATCAAGATAAAATTCTAAAATTGCACAATTTAGAAGTGACGATTTCAAATCGCGTGATTTTTTCGCATTCGCATTAATCCCCGTGCTTAATAATAATAATAATAACGTCCACGCACGTGTCCGCAGTAATTCCAGATTATTATTTTTTTACCCCAACAAAAGCCACCACTTTTCTAGAAAATGTATACCAGAAACGAGTCATAACAACAACAACGAAAATAACACGAGAAGAAGGAAATGAAGAGAAAAAGGATTTGCTAGAAGGAAAACAAGAGGAAACACACATAAAACAATATCAATTTCAAAATTACCTGTCGAAACGAAACCTGCAAGTAAGGAACGATTGAGGCCACCGGAGGCAGCCAACCAATTTACCCAAGTTTCTTATTTAACCGGAAACCGAGCAATTTTTTTTCCTTCTCTCTTTCTCTCTTTTTCCCTCTCCGCAAACTCCCACGATTTATTTATTTATTTCTTGCGTTTGTCTACACATATATACACACACAAACACGAGTCACTTCCATCTCTCTTCGAACCAGATGTAACGGCAATTCCGAATTTGCCGCAGCAAAAACCGAAGGAAATCCATTGCGAAATCGAATAGAGAGCGTTTAATTGCGACAACGGGCAAATGAACAAATAATTCTATTGTATGTACAAATGCTGTTTTTTTTCTCTTCTTCATCTACTTCAACTAGGTGAAAGGTAATTACAGAATTTGCAGAAGAAATTAAACAACAACAAAAAAATTGGTCAATTGATGCTAGTGTATTTCTAAAAGAACGTTGTTTCTAATTTTACAGCAAATTTCATAAAAACCAAGAACATCACAAAATTGCTTATACATGTTTCATTCTCTGTATATTTATCTTTAATTCGAGTATTCAGTTATAATTCTACCTTTCCTACTTTTACAGTTATAAGCAAAAATTTATAGACCTTATTTCAATTTTGATAAATAAATAAATAAATTTCTAAAAGCGTCACAAATATGATTATATACTCGTTGTATTCTTTGTGTAATTATCTTTAATTAGAGTATTTAATTATTATTCTACCTTTTCTACTTTTCGAGTTACAGGAGAAAATGTAAAGAGACTTCTTTTTGCTAAGTTTGTATAAATTGATTCAAATATAGAATTTGCAGAAGAAATTAAACAACAACAAAAAAATTGGTCAATTAATGCTAGTGTATTTCTATGCAGTCGTTGTGGATTTTACGAGGCGAGGCCTGTTATACGGAAGACTTGCTTTACATCCACGATAAACTAAGGCAGTAAATTTTTTTTTTTTTTGCATCGATCGTGGTAATAAAATGCAGACTCTGGCAATAATTGTTTACGATTGCGATAAGCATATCAATGGAACATTAATTTTGACGGAAAACTCGGAGATTTTTTTTTACGAGCGTCCATTGATTGGCACACGGATGATGATGATGGAATCTTTTTGTTCGAATGCAAATTCAACGCGCTTGCGAAATGAATATCCAAGCATTTCATTACAATAGTTAGCAGCAAAAGGTGAAAGAACTATTGCCTTATAAATAAAATATCATTACGTAGATAGGATCAAAGTATTCATTTCTAATACAGTAAATCTTGATTCTTAATTTACATTACATAGGAGGTATACCAAACTTTTTCAAAGATTAAAAAAAAATAGTGTTTCAATTTTGACAGTAAATTTTCAGAAAAACCAAAAGCATCACAAAAATGTATAGATGCTCATTTCATTCTCTGTAAATTTATCTTTAATTGGAGTATTCAGTAATTATTCTACCTTTCCTACTTTTCAAGATAGAAGCTAAAATTTAAAAAGACTTTTTCAAGGATTACAAAGAAACGTTCTTTCAAATTTGACAGCAAAATTCAGAAAATTCAAGAGCATCATACAAATGCATAGATACTCATTTCATTCTCTGTATATTTATCTTTAATTGGAGTATTCAATTATTTTTGTACTTTTCCTACTTTTCAAGTTATAAGCAAAAATGTAGAGAGACGTTATTGCAATTTTGATAATAAATTTCAAGAAAACTAAAAGCGTCACGAATATTCTTATATACTCGTTTTATTCTTTATGTATTGATCTTTAATTGGAGTATTTAATTATACTTCTATCTTTCCTACTTTTCGAGTTAGAAGCTAAAATGTAAACACACTTTTTCAAGGATTACAAAGAAACGTTGTTTCAAATTTGACAGCAAAATTCAGAAAAATCAAGAGCATCACACAAATGCATAGCTACTCATTTAATTCTCTGTATATTTATCTTTAAATTGAGTATTCAATTATTATTCTACCTTTCCTACTTTTCGAGTTAGAAGCTAAAATCTAAAGAGACTTTTTCGAGGATTACAAAGAAACGTTGTTTCAAATTTGACAGCAAAATTCAGAAAATCCAAGAGCATCGTATAAATGCATAGATACTCATTTCATTCTCTGTATATTTATCTTTAATTGGAGTATTCAATTATTATTCTACCTTTCCTACTTTTCAAGTTAAAGGCAAAAATGTAGAGAGACGTTAATTCAATTTTGATAATAAATTTCAAGAAAACTAAAAGCGTCACAAATATTCCTATATACTCGTTTTATTCATTATTTATTTATCTTTAATTGGAGTATTTAATTATACTTCTACCTTTCCTATTTTTCGATATAGAAGCAAAAATCTAAAGAGACTTTTTCAAGGATTACAAAGAAAAGTTGTTTCAAATTTAACAGTAAAATTCAGAAAAATCAAGAGCATTACACAAATGCATATATACTCATTTCATTCTCTGTATATTTATCTTTAAATAGAGTATTCAATTATTATTCTACCTTTCCTACTTTTTGAGATAGAAGCTAAAATCTAAAGAAAATCTAACTTTTTCAAGGATTACAAAAAACGTTGTTTCAAATTTGATAGCAAATTTCAGAATATCAAAAGCATCATAAAATGTCTTATACACGTTTCATTCTCTATATATTTATCTTTAATTGAAATATTCAATTATTATTCTACCTTTCCTACTTTTCGAGGTAGAAGCAAAAATCTAAAGATACTCTTTCAAGGATTACAAAAAAAAGAACGTTGTTTCTAATTTTACAGCAAATTTCATAAAAACCAAGAACATCACAAAATTGCTTATACATGTTTCATTCTCTGTATATTTATCTTTAATTCGAGTAATCAGTTATAATTCTACCTTTCCTACTTTTACAGTTATAAGCAAAAATTTAGAGACGTTATTTCAATTTTGATAAATAAATAAATAAATTTCTGAAAGCGTCACAGATATGATTATACACTCGTTGTATTCTTTGTGTAATTACCTTTAATTAGAGTATTTAATTATTATTCTACCTTCTCCACTTCTCGAGTTTTAAGCAAAAATCTAAAGAGACTTCTTTTTGCTAAGTTTATATAGATTGATTCAAATATAGATTGTATAAACTGAAATCAAAATGATGATGAGACATTGCGTGTGGAAAATAATGAAATTAAGATGGGCTGAGACGGTTATCGAATGAAATCTTGGGGTGGCTGCGGCATTTCTCTTCGCTTTCCCCTGACAAAACGCAATTTTTATCGTCGCGATTCGATTATCCGCGCTATACATCATTCAGGAATTTTTATCTAATTCTCCGTCCCATCCGAACGGGAATCCTCTTCGAAAAAAAAAAAAATACACTCTCGTCCTTGGAATGATCAATCGATCAAAGAGAGCGACGACGACGATAATATATTTGACTTTGGCCAATTTGTTTCTCGGCTTTTGCATAATGAAGTGGAAGACACGAGCAAAAGAAGTGTGCGTAGGGAGGAGAGTAAATCCAAGGTGGCATGAAGCTAATTTTCTCTCCCTTCATACATATATTTTTTTTGCATGCGACTTCCGTGATTCGGAATCCGGACAGGATTTGGCTAACATAACTTCATAAATTCAACCCTCACAGAAAACGTTTATGAGGTCGGCGTCGGTTAATTTGTTTTGGTGGAAATGCAGAAGGATTATTAGGGGTGGCGGAAAAAAGGACGTAATAGCGGAGCAGCGTATTTTAATCCACCGGCTGCAGACGACGAGGAATTCAATGCGCCGCCAAAAGTTTTCCTTTTCAATATTAAATGCCGCCGCCTCCTCTAAATTTATTGGAAACTCGCGCGCTAGACAATATATAATGCCGGCTCCTCGCAGAACTAGGCCAGAACGGTTCACTTGTCCACGCCGGGGTTCATCCTGCAGGAAGGACCTCTTTCTAATAACATTAAAGCCAATAACAACTCGAACGTCCCAGCTGGATTGTACTTTAAACACTATTGGAAGGATGGCAGCAGCACACTCAGTTATTATATTGGCTGCTGTTGGGGGTGGCGGCGGCGGCGGCTGACCATCCCCCAAAACGTCCCGCAAGCTGACCACCAACTCCTTCTATTTTCCTGCAAACGCCGCCCGAAAACCTCGAGCACAAACAAGCAGTCTGCTCCCAATTTATCGAAACTTAATTTTCGTTCCAATTCCACCCTTTTCTACCCTCTTTCCTGTTCCCATTCCTCCACACTTTACGATTCTATAAACATCCCAGATTTATTTCCAACAAAAAAATACGTTTTTAATATTCATACTGTCAACTTATACACAGCAAAACAATTATTTTCCAATACATAAGATTTTTCATTTCAATTTCAATTTTTTTATCCTTTAAATTAAACATATTTCAACACAAACTAATTGTAAAAGACTGTTATAAACTACAAAAATTTATCTCCAAATTAACAAAAAACTAATTTATTTTTAATCCCATTGTTTTCACTACAATTTGTTTCCTTCAATTAATCCTTATTTTTTCTCGTATTTCCATAAAAATTTTACTTAATTTTTCAAGTTTTGTAATTTCCTAATTATCAACATTTAAGTTTAATTTCTAAATCAATTAAACTTCATACAAAACCTTAATTTATAATAATTTATAAAAAAAAACATTTTTTTATCGAATTTCTCGTATTTCCACAAAAATTTTACTTAATTTTTCAAGTTTTGTAATTATCAACATTTAAGTTTAATTTCTAAATCAATTAAATTTCATATTAAACCTTAATTTATAATAATTTATCAAAAAAAAAACATTTTTTATCGAATTTCCATAAAAATTACAATCTAATTTTTCTTTCAAATATTACACCTAATCATAATTCACACAATTTTTTCACTGAATGTGTATAAAACAACAAAAATCAACTCAATTTTACATACATTTTTATTGAAATTTCTCCTGATTTTTTTTGTATAAAATTTCTCCAAATATCAACAACCAAATTTAATTTCCAAAATACAAAAAAGATAACACAAGTATGCTGTGAAACAGGTTGGACCTGAGGATGAGTCACATCTCATCATCATCATCAGCAATAACAACAACATCCACGAAAAAAGCGAAAGCCAAAAACTCGAAGAGAAAGCAGTCGAGATTCGTGCAGGGCAGACGAATCAACTTTCGACTTCAATATTTAATGAAAAGGACGACTTCCAACCATTTCTACTCGCTCACACGAAAATTCAATCCATTTCAATCATACCATATGTCGAATCCTTATGAAATAAAGAATAATAAATCGAAAAAAAAAATCAAAATTCTTCATCATTAATTTTAATTATAATTGATCAAATTTTAAGCTAAATCCATAACAAAACTTAATTAAGTTTGTAACTAAAAGAACATAAATTAACAAAATACTTTCTATAGTTAAATATATTACAAACGTAATAAATAATTGAAGTTAATTATACTTAATGATAATTTGTGTTATCTTATCACATTATTAATTAAATTAATGTAATAATTTATGCTAATCCAATTATTGGGTATGACAAAGATTACGTGTATCTACACACACACAAAGTGACGGCACGAATTCTGTAATATTGTATTGACCACCCTCAAAGGGATGGATTACAGTTTGCAGATATAACGTTAATTATGTGCGCGCCTCGAGATATCTTCTGATATCTCAGTTTCAAGTGCGGAAGCAGCAGCAGAGGCCTTCGGCATTCAACCCAAAACTATACCCGGTGAACCAAAACGAAATTATGAACATAATAAGTCTGCAATGAAGCCAAAACTACAGTCAAACTCAATGAATAAATACATAATATAATTACAAAATAAAAATAAGGATAACTTTTACAAATGAAATTTCTTTATTTTCACGTAATTTAAATAGAAAATATTTGTAAAACAAAACGTATTTTTTTTAAATTTAATATTCTATAAGAAATTTTGAAAAAAAAAAGAAACATTTTCATTAGCATGAAACAATTTGTAATAACTAAAATTCTTAAAAAGTTGGACCCAAAATATTTACAAAAGTTAGGAAATTAATGGAAAATTAGACAAGACAAAAATTTTCATTCGATATTCTGAACAAAGTTAAAAAAAAATGGTACTTTTTCATCAGTTTTCATGAGTTAAAAATCTCAAAATTAATAAAAATTGAAAATTCTTTCTTAAATTTTCAAATATTTTATCATCATCATCAAAATTAGACATGAATTCAATGAAGCAAGAAGTGTTAAACTTCTATAATATTTCCAAAAACAAAACTTTACACCTGTGGTTCCACAAGGTAATGTTCTTTACCCCACTATACGAATTTTACATTACAAACTAGGAATTATTTCCTAAACACTACAGTTACCACTAATGGATGATGCTGATGCATTTTTCAAGATGTAGCTGCAGTAAAGCAATAAATAAATAAATAAATAAAACTAAGAGAAATAGATAAATTGACAATTTTTTCTTAAATTTTCAAATATTTTATCATCATCATCATAAAAATTAGTGTTAAAAGTGTTAAATTTCTATATTATTTCCAAAAACAAAACTTTACACCTGATGTTCCACAAGGTAATGTTCTTTACCCCACTATACGAATCTTACATTACAAACTAGGAATTATTTCCTAAACACTACAGTTACCACTAATGGATGATGCTGATGCATTTTTTCAAGATGTATCTGTAGTAAAGCGATAGATAAATAAATAAAACTAAAAGAAATAGAGACAATTTCCCATAATAAAATTGACGAAGCGCCGTTGCGGCGTCTATTAATTTTATTACTGTCCGTTCGTACAAATCGTACATCAGAGAGAGAGAAAAGCTCTTCCCCGTTTATTTCGACCATTTCGCAATCGTCCAGAAGACTCCAGAATCATCGTTTCCTATGCGAGTGCGGGTGACGTGATGAAGTATGCCATATATAAAAAAAACACACACATTTCCACACAAATGTTGGTGCGCGCTTGTATATGTATGTATGTCGATCGAGGGTGGATAAATGTCGCCGCGCTTTTTACGTGTAATGAAATTGCGGAGCGATAAAGCATTAAAACAAACGGGTGATATCAGACCCGTCCTCATTTTCCGACTGCTTTCGGAATTAACAGCGAATTTTCCAGCAATGACGCAACCCCCACATTTTCCACACTCATCCTCTCGCTCACATATACATATTTATTATATATATACGTCGCCCCCTGTACGCAGCTTAATTGGAAACCGCGTTGATAAAATCATCAAACTCATATTGTTCCCTTCCCTCCCTCCAGCACCGCGCGAAAATGTAATTTCCCATCGCGGCGGCGGCCGCGTTGATTGATTGATAAGTCAATAAATAGAATAATCAAGCGCCGCTTCGAAAGCGACGACAATATATATATATAAAGAAAAACTAGAAGGAAAACCGTGATGAAGATGAGACAATCATGAAATAAGTAAAGGAATGAACAAACCGGAAGTGAGTTAATAAATAAAACAGCAACAGCAGCAGCTTCAATTTCGCACCGCAAGAAGCGGTTCCGCACTAAGTGGCCTTAATAATGCTAATATGTCATCTGTCTAGTGCAGCAATTTAACACGACCGAAGCTAATTCATCACAATTGAGCCTCAACGAATAATTATCGTTGCACCGATAAGCCTACCACAATTCCAATTGCCTTTCAATCAGGAAGCATATTTTCTACATTTTTTGATAATTACATCCAACTTTTTCTCTCTAAATTAGATAATGTATTGTTTTCTGTATGATCCAACAGTTCAAAATTAAGTAATGCAAACATTTCATTCAAAATTATTAATGAAAATTAAGAATTTCAAAACAATAGTGAAAACAATTTTCTTGTCACCATGAAAGAAATAACAAAAAAAAATATTATAATTTGGATTTTCAATTAATTAAAATATACAAATTTCAGAGTTTCTTTTGCATTTTCAAAAAGTTTTCAATGCAACAATTTAATTATCGAATCTTCGATTTGGATAAATAATGCAAAAATAATAAAACTCGACAGTTTTATGCGCAAAGTAAAAGTATATAATTGCAATAGGAAGGAACGCAATCGATTAGAAACAATTGTAATTAAAGTAATGCAAGTTGAAGAAACAAATGGTCTTGGATCGAACCGTCACGGTCGACAACAATCTCCGCGCAATTCATCAGGAAATTAGAAAGGTCGATACACGCCGCGTTCCGTTACCTTCTATTTCCCATACAAAAAAAAACAAAGCAAAAAATCTACAATTACAACAATACTGAAAAACTTTTCCCATTACGAGCAAACAAAAAATTCAACATCTTGAAATCAAAGTGACAATTGCAACAATACATCAAGAATTAATGAATAATTGACACTGAAAATTGTTCCAAACTTTGAACTCATTCGTTCATTCATTTTCTTTTCAGTTACGTTATGTAAGTACCTTTTTGTGATCTTAAAATCAAAGAGTTGAAATCGACAATTGCAACAATACATCAACAAATTAAAACAAAAAACATATCAATTATTGATACTGAACACTTTTCTTGTTCCAAACAAACCCAAAAAATTCAAACTTTGAACTCATTCGTTCATTCATTTCCTATTTAGTAACGTTATGTAAGTACTTTTTTGAAATCAAAGAGTTAAAACCGACAATTGCAACAATACATCAAAAAATACATTAAAACAAAAAACATATCAAATATTGATACTGACCCAAAAAATTCAAACGTTGAACTTCTTTTTTTCGTAACGTTATACAAGTACTTTTTTTTCTTCTTCGGTTAACTACTAGTTTCTTTTTGAGCTTGAGGATCGAAGGGGGCTAGAAGATGAAAGGAAGTGGAAGGAGGAAAAAAAAAAGCAGCAGTTTTACACATCAGTGTGTCCGCATGGAGACGACTAAGAAAAGAAGAAAAAAACAAAAACGAGAGGAAGAAAGAGTGAGAAAGCCCCCCCAATTAAAACTTTTTTTTATTTTTTCTAACTGCCGCAATAAAATACCAAAAAAAAGAAAAGGAAGACAGAAACGAGAGGGTTGAAGAAAAGAAAAAGAAAAGAGTTACATAGACGACTTTTGACGGATTATCTGATTATAAATAAATTCCAACGAGATAAAACTTGATTAATTTTATTTAAAAAGAAAAACTGATCTTCAAATTTCAAACAATAATTACGCAATTTAGAATAACATTTTTTTTTGGTAATTATTTAGAATAAAATATAATATAAAATTTACATCTTTTCAATATCAATTTGTACATAAATTAATACAAAATTTAATTAAATGAAAAGTCAAAATGTTGTTAAGTTTATTAAAAATCAAACGAAATCAACTATACTACATAATTTTACGTAAAAAATAGCAAATTTTAAAAGAAAAGAAATTTTAGAAAGAAAAATGTGATTTCTGCTATTAAGTATAAAATTATGTATTTCTTAATAAACTTTCCTTTATTTATTTATAAAACATTTAGTATGAATCAGTATTAATTTCATGATCTTAAGATCGAGAATTTAACGAAATTCAATTAACACTAAAACTAATTAAAACAAGAAAAAAAAATAATGCTCGAAGTTTCAATGAAAGCAATTTCACTTTTCATTCATAATTAAACGCAAAAAATGTGTTTCTAAAGTCAAAATGTTGTTAAGTTTATTAAAAATCGAATGAAATCAACTATACAACATAATTTTACGTAAGAAATAATAAATTCTAAAAGAAAAGAAATTTTAGTTTGTGGAAATTAAAAAAGAAATGTGTTTTCTGCTATTAAGTATAAAATTATGTTTTTCTTAATAAATTTTCCTTTATTTATTTATAAAATATTTAGTATGAATCAGTATTAATTTCTTGATCTTAACGAAATTCAATTAACACTAAACTAATTAAAACAAGAAAAAAAAAATAATGCTCGAAGTTTCAATGAAAGCAATTTCATTCATAATTAAACGCAAAAAATGTGTTTCTAATTACGCGGATTTCGTTTAATAGAAATTGCCGTAACAAAATTTACGTACGTTTCGAAAAGTGGATGTGGACGAAGAAAGGGAACTCGCTCACTTCTCCACCACCACCTTGGGTTTGAGACAAAAACCCAAGTTTCCCCATTTTATTGCCACTCTTGGTAGTCACGTATTTCAATTAGGTCCCTATCTGGCGACGCGGAGCGCAAATTTCAGGAATACTAAATGCTCCCTCGTCCTTCTCCACGTCCTTTCTCCCTTGCCGCATTTAATAACATTCAATTCGAACAGATATTGAATTTAAAAGAGAAACCTCAGAGACTTCCTCAATTTAGATCGAATCTTATAGATCTTAGTTTTTTGACATTTTCGTGACGGACGCACCGTATACATTTCAGACGAGCGGCGGATATATCCGCCATATTATTTACACACTGTGGCAGCGCTCGCATCCAAAAACCATCCCCTGTTTTTGGGTGGGATGGAATCATTGAATTATTATGCGCGTTACGTAAACTCTGAATATATGTATGCGGCGTTTCGGTGCGCGAAACGGGGATAGGATATTATACAGTGCCGGATTGAATGTATGTATGCATGCATGTATCAACTGATAAAAGCTGAGAGGATGGTTGCATGTATCCATGCGTGTACCATCATACAACATTTATATGTAACAGAATGGCGTACAGTTGTATCATTGCATACAGAGAGAGAGACTAACATTATGCTCTCATCTCGTATCTCTATAACACTGGAGCACAACCCGCGCCACCCTCGATCTCTATGTACAACCCAACTCTCTGTTTCTATGATGAATTAGAATAGTGGGCGGCGGCGGCGGCGTGTATACTCAAAAATATATGTATGCACGTCTGCATTGTTTTCGCTGCGTCAATCTGAATTATACAAGTTCAACGCCGGCAAATGTTCCACTTTGTCACCGCAGGCAGAAAGGCACAACAACACACACACGTAACGTAACATGCAGGCTCAGGCCAGAGACGCGAATCCATTCTGCGGATTTATGTTCAGCAAATTTCAATTCTATTAAAATACGCTGCTCTGCGCCTCTCACAAACAAAAAGCCAAACAAAAAAAAAACATAATCAAATCAAATCAAATATGCTCACATCACAAACATTTGTTGCTGCATGACTTTTTTTGTTGTTGTTGTTGTTGTGTTATGTTCATACTTCCCCTTTGCAACCCAGTGTTTTTTTTATCCATTGATAAGAACTACTCTAAAGCATTACCATTTTCACCCCTAGTTGTGTCCAACCACTAAAGTTTGGGTTCCACTGAGGACTATTATAGATCATTAACAGAATCAATATGCAGAATAGACAAATTCCACGGAAGACAGTGACTGTTTGCTGCGTTTCTTCGTATTTTCAACTAGATACCAAAATACAGAATAGACAAATCCCACGGAAGACAGTAACCTTTTGCAGCGTTTCTTCGTATTTTCAACTAGAAACCAAACTGCAGAATTGACTGATCCCAAGGAGAACAGTAACCTGAAGCGGAGCATCTTCTCAAAACCATGCCTTACTCATCAAACTTCCACTCAGTATTAATAAGAATTAACTTTGTAAGTACAATAAGTATTTAGTAGTAATCTCAGTAAAACCTTTAAAGATGAACATAGTCTTATAAGAATCTTAATATGATGAGCATAGTCTCAGATAAATCTCAAGTTGTGGAGTCTCAGTTCTTGGGAATTTAATGAAATTCGTTTGGTTTTACTTAACAAATAAAGTTATGTAAAACCAAATGAATTTCATTAAATGAATTTCATTAAATTCCCAAGAACTGAGACTCCACAACGACAACGGAAGAAGATATCCCACAGTGTCCAGAAAACCATCCCTGGGACACGATCCTATTTGAATTTTTTAAAATCCTAGATTTGTTATAAATAAAAATCAAAATATTAATTGTATTTCTATTAATTAAAATACAATTAACAAAAGGTTTACTGTATTTTACTTAAACATTAGATAAAACCTCAAATTATAAATATCAATAATATAATGTAATTTACTTAATATTTGAAGTTAAATTTCTGTCAAAATTATAATAAAATTAGTGTAAATTGTAATTAATATTACAAGAAAATTGTTAATTACGATTGTTAAGAAAAAATGTAAGTTATGCAACGCAACGTACAGGTAAATTTGAATAAATTGAATGCGTGCATTCATTCATTGAGAAATTATATTTAAAAATCTATATTCGGAATGCAGACGCACACAAAAAACGCAGACGAATTTCTCGGAAATACGCATACAAATATGAATGAAAACACGGAAATAGTGAATGAAACGTAGTAATAAAAACGTAAATGAAAAAAGATGTGCACCGGATTTCGATCCAGACATAAAGATAAGAAATAATGTATTCTAAATACCAGAGAAGAGACATAAACAACAACAAAAAAATTGCATACATTATTTGTATGTCTGGAGTATTTCTTACTGTAATTCGTGCGTAAATTTTATACATTTCAATTAATTCATATAAAAGTATAAATAATTAATTAATTCATATAGTTAATTTCTATGTAAAAGTATTTAAAATTTTGCTATTTCTTATTTTTGTAATTTTTTTCTTACTTTTACTAAAATTTAAATGTATTTACTAAGAAAACGTTGTGAATATGTAACAAGAATGTGAAAACTTAGTAGATAAAGTAAATTTCTTTTTTGTAAAAAAAATGTAGAAATTTTGCATTCAAAATGTTTGTTTATAGATTTAGTAATCATTTCCTATACTGAAATCACATAAATAAATGTAGTAATTAAATAATATTATAATTCTGTTTTTTTTTTTTGTTATTTTATTAACACACGGTTTTAATTGCTGGTATTAACTATACGCAATAAGCGTATTAGTTTCTAATTAAATTATTAATTAATCAACGATAATTAGTATACTTAACCATCCGTGTTTTACTTGCATTAAGTTAATAAAACTTTCATCCTAATTAATAATAGAAATCCTAATAAATCTATTATTTACTTAAGTTCTATTAACATAAATTTTCAATCAAAACAAAAACAAATACATCTTACGTAAGAACAAAGTTAATTAATTTGTTTTGGTTTCCATAGTTACAATTAATACAGCACGCTCGTTTTTCTTTCGCCATTTCTCAATCCACGATCGTAATTTTTTTTTGTATGCCTGGAGTATTTCTTACTATAATTCGTGCGTAAATTTTATATATTTTAATTCATTCAAATAATTAATTAATTATATAATAATTAAATGTAAAAGTATTTGCTAACACGCACCTGTTTCGTGCCCCAATAAGTATTGGTCCAACGTTGCACCTGCAGATGACTCATCGTTACGCACTTGTTTTCATAAGGTTTTAGTACCGCTGCGACGCAACCAGTCGCGTTTTCATTACCATATAAGGATTTGTTTATTGCTCGCAGCTGCAGCTGTGATTCGTCGTGACAATTCGAGACTATTCGTGCCCTTACGATGATTGTTTACACGTTTTGGTACCGCTGAGAGATATCACAACGCACCTGCAAATGACTCATCGTTACGCAAATGTTGCGCAACGAATTTAAACGTTTCAGTACCGCTGAAACAATCGAGTTTTTTTTAGAAACAATCACCCAATTTCTATTAATTTCTTATAAAACATGTGAATGTTTCAACACTTTCATTGGCACTAAATTTTATATAATAAAAACGTCTAAAATCGTTAATACCAGCAATTAAAACCGTGTGTTAATAAAATAACAAAAAAAAAACAGAATTTTATTGGTAAAATACAAAAAAATAATATTAATGATAATTAATTTTATTACTAATTGTGTACATTCATCAAATAAAAGCAATTAGCAATATTTTCTAATTAAATTATTAATTAATCAACGATAATGATTATACTTAACCATCCGTGTTTTACTTGCATTAACTTAATAAAACTTTCATTCTAATTAACAATAGAAATCTGAAAAAAAAAATCTATTATAATTTTCTAATTATTTACTTAAGTTCTATTAACATAAATTTTCAATCTTTAAAACAAAAACAAAAACAAATAAATCTTATTACGTAAGAATCAGCTGACTGAACAAAGTTAATTAATTTGTTTTGGTTTCCATAGTTACAATTAATTCAGCACGCTCGTTGTTTTTTTTTTGTTTCGTCATTTCTCAATCGACGATCGTAATTTAATGGTGGTTTGCTTCGAGGAAACAAAATGAGAACTCATGGATTTTCTCTATAAAGAAATTTATTTATTTCTTTTGCAAATTAACCACCGCAACGAGACTTCCGAACATTGCAAACGTTACGGCCACGTGTAAAGTCAACAAAACTCGGACGTATCCTGATATTAAATAACAGACTGCATAAACCGGACATCGAAACAGTGGCGTATCAGAGACACGACGAATCACAGCTGCTTTGATACGTAATGATAGTAATTAGAAATAATTTCTTGTATTTACGAATTAATCAATTAGTTTAATCAATTAGTACATTTTAATTTAAATAAATGAGATATAAAAGTTGCCTTGTTTGGGCTCAACTACGTCACGATGAATCACGATGCAGCTGCGCATGCTTAAACAATCCTTATTTGGGCACGAAAAGAGTAACAACAATCGTCAAAAAACACGAATCTTCACGATTGGAACAACGATTGATCCTCCCTTGTTACGCAATAGCTACGCCACTGCATCGCACATACATAAATACACATCTATATTGCGCACGAAGGTAATTTCTAATTATTGCAAACTAATGCAAAGCAAACTTGAACGCTCCAGAATGCGAACGAGATAATTACGTAACTTTCTCTCTTCGCCTCGAATTACTTAAAACCCTATTTACATTAACTCAAAAGCCACAATTTTATTAATAATATCGAGTAATAGCAATAGTATTGTTAAATTTGATATTAAAACAAACTTCTACATAGTAACAACATAGTGACCCATAGTAACCCATAGTTACCCATAGTGACCCACAGTGACCCCATAGTGACCCACAGTGACCCCATAGTGACCCATCTGATATTTATTTTCCTTCGCATTCAAAATACTCTAAAAAGCAAACTTATTCGTAGTTTTTGCAAATTTAATCATTTAATCAATTTTGTGATTTGTAAATATACTTATAATTTACATCATTAGTTTGCTATAAATATAAAACAAAAGTAATGTTAACACTTTTGAGTAAATTCTTAACCCGTAAGTATGGGTCAGAATGACCCACCTGATATTTCTTTTCCTTCACATTCAATTGTAATCCAATAATCTTCTAGATATTCTACTATTCTAATCGACTTTTCAGTGTCTAATACAGTGGTTTCCAAACTTGATGTTACTACGCCTCCCTCAAAAGTATGTAATCATTTGACGCCTGGAATGTGTCTACACTTGCTGGATTAAATCAATGAAATGTGAAAACACTGCTTTTTCGAACGTTATTATTTCAATTTTTCAACTTTGAACGCGTATTACAGCAATATGGATAAGAGCACAGGAATGTATCTATACTTGCTGGATTCCCCAAACATTCAGCTTTCATATGCATGTATTGGATTCATTCTATCTATTATAGTTTTCGAGTAAATCAATATTTGGATTATATATATAAACGGGTCAAATTGACCCATAGATAGTACTTGTGTATCATTTATGTGTCCGTATATCTTGAAAAAAATATCTATAATTTACATCACAAGTTAAATTAAATGTAAAAATCGATCATTTTATATGTTACTAAATATAAGTTTTGATTGAGAAACAACAAGTGATTAAAATTCGTGGAACATGCGAGATGTTTATCCTCAGCAATAAAGCAGTTTTTATTGACGAAAGCAAAGTTTGTTATTCTTTCGCAGAAACGCGTTTAAAAAAAACAGGCATGGAAATGATGAATTCAATGAAAAGAAAATCTAATTATATTTTCGACGAATACGTAATAATTCCTAAATTATTCCAAAACTTAATGGAGCGGAAATCGTCGTTAAGTGCCGATGTTATTTTTTTATTATTATTATTAAATATATTTCCATTGGAAAAATACTTTTATCTGAAATTAAATGAGAAAATAAAATTTTGCACAAACTCACGAATATTTCATATAATTTCAAGAGAGAAAACCTTTGATGGAAGGAAATATTCAATTTGGTAAAGTTTTCGTTCGTGAATCTTGTAATTAGTTCTTCCCGGTGCTCAATTAACCGGGCTATTATGACTACGAGCATAATATAAATTAAGTTTGTCTCGCATGATATTTTTTAGGTATTATTATTATTACGTTATTCCGAAAATTCGAGCCAACAGAGAGACGAAATTACATTTTATCTCGTAGCTAAAAAGCAGAAAGAGTGGAACAAAAAATATATATAAAGAAACGTTTGATTTTACTATAAGAGGAAAATCAAATAGAAACTTAATCTTTCTCAAAGGGCAAGAGACGTTATTACATTAATTATACAACAACCTTTGTACGGATGCTGCGGACGTGCAAAAAATAAACTCACGTCGAGCAGACAATCTGCTGTTAACAGTAAATTAAATTAAATTCTTATAATCAAAAGGATATTAACACACACACAAAAACTTTCCATACTTTTAAGACAATTGTTTTACTTTTAACTTTATCATCGAGCGTAGAAAATATAATAGTCAAATGTTAATTATATCACAATTATAATTTTTGGGTAAATCAATTATTAAAAATGCTTTAAAAGTAAATTGAAAACATTCTGATTCAATTATGAATATACTTCAAACAGTCAAATTAATTTCAAGTTGAAAATATCGATTGTTTAGAGGAGATCTGAAATTGGATTATACAAACGAATTATTTATATTTTATTTCACTAAATTAACAAATAAACAAACAATGAAATTGTACCCTTTCGGTAAAAAGTACAAAAAAATAATTAAAACAGAACGCGAGTAATTACATTTTATCGAAATACAATACGATGTAACGAGTTTGTACACAAACGCAACGAAATAATGTTACGCACACACAGAAAAAAAAATAGATACGAACGTACGTGTCGATAAATAAATGTTGGTGGACGAGAGATAGCATTAAAAGCATTAATCCGAATGATGCGGAATAAATGAGTGTCCCAAAACATTGTTTTCCGCCAACTAAACACATGCGAGTTAATAAGAGACGAAATAATAACCGCGCAAAACGCAACACAATTGCCATTGTTACGTGCGAACGAATTCATGCAGACTTTCTGCAGTAATAAGTGTTGAAAATTTATTTAAAAACCGTTATATCTTTTACACATAAAATATCCTATTCAATTTCTTTTTTTAATTGAATATTTCATTTTTTTGCATTTTCTTTAAAACAGTTCATAACTTAATTATATAAATACACGCTAACTATTCTACAGAGTATAAGATTTCATTAAAATATTCAATCTTTATTGCAGCACAAATATTTTTGGAGTTATGCAAGAAAATTTAAAGCCGTGCCTTGAATATTTCAATACTTAAAAACCATGCATATCACATTTATATCAATACATTAGTATTATTCCTTATAGTTTTAGCTTTAATATAAATATTCAATCTTTATTCTAGCATTAACAGTTTTTATAAAAAGTAGCAAAATGTGAAGACACTAATACAATTTAATAAATTCCAATTTGAAATTAAATTTTTCTAAAATCACAATTACTCTAATTATTCTCTATAATTTTATCTTTAATTCGCATATTCAACTTTCATTGTAATATCAATACTTTTCACAAAACGCATCAAAATGTAAAGACACCAAATTTTCAAAACTTCTCATTTCTTAACCTCAAATTTCACTATGAATTATTTAAAAATCATACACTTTACAGTTATAACAATAAACACGTATTATTCTCCATAATTTAAGCTTTAATTCACGTATTTAATCTTTATTGTAGTTAAATTAGTTTATAAGAAATATTAAACAAAATTAAAGACGTACTTTTTCGATACTCAACAATTTAATTAATTATAATAAAAAAACAATACACATCACAATTAAAACTTAATACTGTAATTATTCTTTATAGATTTAGCTTTAATTCGCATATTCAACTTTCATTCTATCATCAATACTTTTCACAAAACGCATCAAAATTTAGACACCAATTTTTGAAAACTTCTCATTTCTTAACCTCAAATTTGACTATGAATTATTTAAAAATCATACACTTTACAATTATAATAGCAAACACGTATTATTCTCCATAGTTTTAGCTTTGATTTGCATGTTCAATCTTTATTACAACAATCATAGTTTCAAAGAAATACACTAAAATAGAAATACATTTTCGACACTTAAAAATATCATTTTTTCAAATTAGAAAATTAATTATACAAAAACCGTGCATTTCATAATTATATCAATACACGCTAATTATTATTCAGAATTTTAGATTTAATTTACATATTCAATCTTTTTTGAAAACAAAACTACTCTAAAACAAAAACTACTAATTCGTGGTTTATGCAAGTTTAATTATTTTCATTATATTAGTAATTTTCTTGTAAGCAATTTTGTAATTCGTAAATATACTTCAAATTTGATGACTAATTATTCAAAAACCACGCATTCCAAAATTTCCAAACTACACTCTAATGAATCCCTACAGTTTTTAGATTAATTAGATTATTCAATCTAAATTATAACATTCTCAATTTTTGCAAAATACACCAAAACGCAAACTACTTATTCGAGCATTAAAATCTAATTAAACCACATCAAAATTGCATCATTAAACTAGAATTATATAATAATTAGCCTCAATTTGGATACTTAATATAACTTTTGTAGTTTTTCATATAATAGTTAATTCTTACACTTATTTAAATAAAAAAATTGTTTGTCATTTCTAAAATAATGTATAGAAACTATTTAAACAAATTACTGAATTGAAATGAAAGTAGTTTGAGCTAATTTTAGATATACTGCAGAAGAAAGACAATTTTTCAAAGGGTTTATACTGATCAAAACTATATCCTTTCATGCAAAATAGGATTTCCCAACTAAAACCACTGCACAATTACAGTTCGAGAGCTTGGAACTGCTGAAAATAATAGATACTAATCTGAAACAATTCAGAGAGAGAGAGAGTTGGATGAACTGAAAGGGTGGAAACCACTTCAACTTCTCTTCATAACCCCAATAAAAGGAGAGGGAGAGAGAACCAAAAGCCGCATATTAAGATAATAAAGTAATTCACTTAGCTGAGATTAAAGAGTGGCGGCCGGAAACCCACAGCCTCCGCGAGAATTTCACGTTGTTAACCGACGTCTGATTAAATATTGACCGCAACCCCTCTCACATTAATAATTAATACAGCTTCCAACCCCCACAAAAGACAAATAACAATTAATTAAATTAACTTACATTTTTGTTTATTAAAAAAAAGCAAATTTCTCCGCTTCGCAAATCTTCAATCACTTTAGTGAAGACAAATATTTAAATGTTTCTACCAAACAACAATTTACACAATAATTTCATTTGATTACATAACCTACATCTTAGAAAAAACATGATCCATAATTTGACATTAGAATATAAGACATACCAACTATTACATCAACGAAAGCTAGTGGTTTTTTTTATGTAAAGTTGGGTAATATGGAGTTGGTACTGATTTCAACAAAATTTTAATCATTTGTTAATGGAATCAACACAAACTTAACCAAAATATTCACGTATATTTTAGGGCAGTGGTTTCCAAACTTGATGTTACTACGCCTCCCTCAAAAGTATGTAATAATTTGGCGCCTCCCCAACACCCACCATTTTAACTTTGAACACGAATTACAGCCAAACGGCTGAAACCACACTAATATATCGATACTTTCTAGATTCCCCAAACATTCATTACTGTGGTTTTCAGCCGTTTGGCTGTAATTCTGTATCGAAAGTTAAAAAATGCTCGAAAAAGCAATGTTTTTACATTTCATTGATTTTCTCGAAAACTATA
>NW_017096575.1:0-1906 GCF_001412225.1 Nicrophorus vespilloides
CTGATCGGTCGGCGCACAGAGGGGTTGAGTCGCGCACTGTTCGGGCGCGAAGTCGTCTCGGGGAGGAAGCTGGGGATGCATGCCTCGGGTCCTGGCACCGTTTTGGTGAGCTCTGCGAGTTTTGCCAGTCTGCATGGTGAGGTCCCGAACCTGCTGTTCGAGCACCAGTAGTTTGGCCGTGGCTTCGGCATTCACCTTGTCGGAGTATGCCGTGTAGTCAGCCGCTGAAAAGGGCTGTTTGGGGTTGGGCCTTGTAGGCCGAGGAGCGTCGTCGCACTCGTAATCCATTGTTGAGCACTCACTGCACAGTTGGCTCGGTTCCAGACGCGCGTGGTGCGGACCGAAGGTTGGTTCAGGGCGGGGGCGTAGGCCACTCCCACTACCGGCAAGTGGTCACTCGCCACTGGAACTCCGATCGATGCAGACGGTTGGAACTCATCGATCAAACCATCTGATAAGATGATGTGATCAATAATGGAATTCCCTCTGCTGTTGATGAACGTAGGTTCGGAGCACTCCAGGCGGGTGATAGGGAACACCTCGGGAGCCCTGATAAGGGCTATGCCGTTGTTGTTGGTGGTGCGATCCCCGAAGTCCTGATGACGCGTATTGATGTCTCCTAGGAATATGTAGTGAGAATTAGTTGTGGTTATTTCGAAGAAGAGGAGAGGTAATTGTTCGTTAGGGCGGATATATATGCAATAAATGTCAATTTTTTTCCCAAGCCACAGAACCGTGGCCGCAACGACGTTCTGAAGTTGAGTCGTTTCCTCAGTTACGATGTTGTTTGTTTGTTTCCTTCCGGGTATTCGGGCCGGTCGGACCTGTCGTTGAATTTTATTGGTGCGGGCGCTGCCCTCTTGGCTTTGACACTTGACTCGCTTCACCGTTATCTGTCCACCATTGTTTTAGGTCGTTTGTGGCGCGTGTCGTCCACGTCATAGTCTACTGCGCTCCGCACCAACGGATTTTCATGGAGTTGGGCGCGATCAAAGGCCTTTGTCGCGATCTTCTTTATTGTTTTGGCTATGATTGGCATGTTTGCCTCGGTGTGAATCTGTTGATTACGTACGTACCAGGGTGCATCAAATATGATACGTAGAATCTTGTTTTGAGTAGTTTGTAGTTTTTTTATGTGTGTTGGTGCAGCATGTCCCCAGGCCGGGGCTGCATATATGAGAGTTGGGCGAATTGTCGTCTTATACAACAGCAGTTGACTACGTCGACTTAGCTTGCTCCTCCTGTTAAGCATGGGGTAGAGTTGCTTAAGCATCCCAAACGCCTTGTTGGTCACTCGCTCTGTGTGTTCTTTGAACCTGAGTCCTTTGTCCAGCGTGACCCCCAGGTACTTGGCCGCTGGTTTCCATTCAATAGGTCTATCAAATATAGTTATATCCTCTAGTTGGGCTGGAGGCCTTTTTCTGGTGAAGAGTACCGCAGTGCTTTTATCTGGGTTAACGTTGATGCGCCAAAGGCGGAACCACTCTTCGAATGAGTCGAGGGCCTCTTGGAGAAGTCTGGTGACATGTAGTGGACTGGTATGGCGGACCAGTATGGGCGTGTCATCTGCGTAGAAGGCTGTGGTTGTAGCATGGTTTTGAATTTGAGGAATGTCTGCCATGTAAATGGCAAAGAGAAATGGTGAAAGGGCCGATCCCTGCGGCACCCCGGATCTTATTACGCGCACTGAGGACCTAGTGTTCTCAAGTTTCACTGAAAAGGTCCTGTCCTTAAGAAACGATTTCACTAGCAGGATCAGGCCAACTGGGAAGTTAAACTTGATTAGTTTGTTTATGGTACCGTTATGCCAAACCTTGTCGAAGGCTTTGGCCACATCCAAGAAAACTGCGCCGGTGAACTTCCTCCAGTTGAATGAGGTCGTGATGTGTTCGACGACCCTCAGGAC
>NW_017096576.1:0-7991 GCF_001412225.1 Nicrophorus vespilloides
TTAACAAGTGTCTAGATATGAAGGTGAGTATTTATGGTTGAAAGTTATTTCTTTGTATATCAACAGGTATTTTGTTATAGATTGAAGAGGATGATGGAGTTTCCAGTATGGTTATGATGTGCTGAAGTAATAATGAAAGTTGTAGAGGATTTGGTTGAAATTACAATTGTGGAAAAGGAGGCTGAAGAATTCATGTTGGAAGGTATGTAAAAGGGAGTATGATTTGAGGGATCACATGGATAGCCATTGCAAGGAGTTGAAGTATGAGTGTGGAGTTTGTAAGAAGAGGTTGAAGAGTAGGACAAGTTTGTCCAGGAGGCCCATCAAAACCAGTACTCTTTCATGTGTGTGGAAGGAACTTCATACATGCATCAACTTTGCAGACACACAAGCTGCTGGTGAATGAGAAGGAGAAGAAGTTTGGGTGCTTGAAATGCAAGCAAAGTTTCAGTCAGAAGATTGCTTTGCTGAAGTATATGTTGAGGATGCACAAGGCTGAGAGGAAGTTTCAGTGTGATTAAGTATTTGGACAAGTCCAGGCACATCTCGAATAAGCATCTGGGGAAAGGGGAGTGACGCGAGTGCGGTTTGGCAATAACCCGAAGATTTAGTGCTCTATTTATTTGAAATCATTCGTTGGATTTATGGGACAATCCGATATTTATGGGCGATGAGTTTTCGATTCTCCTTCCTTCGCGCAATACGAATTGGGAATCACAGGCGATAATTCAGATGAAAAACGCGATGAAAATACATTTCCCCTCTGCTGCCGCCTTCTACGATCGGTGAAGAGGATAGGTAAATTTCCGCAGGATGACGCAAGTGGATACAGTTGGTACAACCAAAGTTTTCACGGCTAGGAGAGAAGAAGAGTTCGGATGAAAAGTGTGTAATATTTTACAGTTGGCAATACAAATTTCTCTTTCGTTGCGCATGGATCTGAAAAAAATACCATGCAGCTTTGGTAGTCCTGGATTTCCCGCTCTACGTCTGGCCAACATATTGACAGGACTCGTAGAAAAGGACGGAGAAGGCTCTGCGTTTGACGTTTCCGCGTTTTGAATGCGTGTGTAATCTGCTGTGATTGTGAAGGGAGTTCAGTTAAAACCATCGTTTTGAGCTCTGCAGAAGCACCAAAAGCTCACCATCTCTGCACCTCAAAACATCTTCAATTGAAAGACACCTTGTGGCATGCTTTGCTGTTGATCAATTCTTGCTGGTGCTGCAGTTTTCTTGAGGGGGACAAGTAACAACAGAAACATGTAAGTAGTAATCAAAGACTTCTCTTCTGAATCAATACTCCATCGATTTGTGTTTGCATGCACCATGGAGTTGCACACACACTGTACAGAAATAAAATCTCATTAATTGGCAACAACAATAGTACATTAATTCACCTGTGGTTCTGCCTCGATCAACAAAACACATTTCTTGGCTCCCAGTTCAAATGCTTTCCGATTATCTCTCTCACACACTCTGCACCTAATCCATTCAACTGCCTTCTTTTTTGTTTGTTTGTCTCATAATTTATCTGCAAAAGGTGTGCTTGCATCATTACCTATAAATTATCTTATGAAATTTCAAATATTAAATTCTAATGAACTGTTTAAAGAAATATGTATATATAGATAATTAGAATTTATAAAATTATTATACAATTCATAACATCATTTTGTTACTAAAGTAAATTATAATTAATATTTTAAACTAATAATTGTATTGAATTGTAATATATTTGGTATACTATACTCTTATACTATATTATCAATCAATTAATTCTTGTGAATTTTTGAAAGATTTATTAAAAATTTACATTTATTTCCGAAATTAGTAGTAAATCATAGAATTGTGTGCATTTTAGTTCATTGAAGCTTTTAGTTTGTTATAATTAGTTAATAATATAAAAGATGTCTTTTTTTTTGTAAATCTTAAACGATAAATTTTTATTATCCTCGATACTTCAAACGCTGTCTTTTATGAGTAAATCTGCGAAAGCTATTACAATTGTAAAGAGCTGATGTCCATCTTCCAGGCAATAAAACCTGCGTTCACTTGACTCCATCCTCAACATCAAGGGTATAATAGACATTCCTTTTTAATTATCCCGAACATCGGAAGGATTGCGTGCCCTGCGGTACTCGACAACTGAGCTTTCCCCCAGGCACTTAAATCGCTCCAATTGTCTTGTCGATGGGACATTTCAACGGAAAACTAACTCTCAGCAATTTCCTCCGACAAAACATTTCAGACAATTTCAATTGACTGTACTGAGTAAATCATTTGACATTTTGTTTACTGAAAGATTGAAATGGATTGTTAAATGATAATACCAGTAATAGAACCTCGAGGAATGCCTGCATTGTAAATGTTATGATACTTGCGACTTGCGCAATCCTAGGTCTTCGGTAGATCGATGAATGTGTAGCTTTTGTGTAATACTCCTGAAACTGCGGAGAAGAAACCCGTGATGTAATTACTTCGCAGACTGTATTAAATCAATAGTTTCCATTGGAATAAACCACAGTTCACTCAAATGCTTTGATCGCAAACGTTTGCTTCAAATATGTATATTTTACCAGTAATAGAATTCGATAGAATTTTCAATATTTCTATTTTCATTTCGATAGTTTTACCACATCAAATCTAATTTTCGTTTATTTCATCAAAATTTATTCTTTATTCTTTAAACAAATTAGTAATTATTTATTTAAAGTCTCAAAAATTTCAAAGATATGCTGAAAATATCTGTGTTTTTTTTCGAAACTTAGAGCAAAATAAACAAAATTGAACTACCTGTAAATTTATATAATATTTATTTTTTTCTTGTAGAATCTGTAGTTGCGACACGATTTGAATGAGATAGGTGTCTTAATGCAAAGTAAATAAGAGAAATAAATAATCACAAGGGCGTTTGCATGCCAAAACACAAATCACCAATGACTTTTTGGCACCTGTACCCTTTCGCATTGGCAGTAATATCGGAAATGTTTAATATTAAGTATCGATATATTTTGTGCATATTAAAATAGATAAACAGCGTTAAATCATTTCGAACGTGTCGTTGAAGCGCGTGATTGTGGCGAAAAGGCAGGAAGTGCAGTTTTCTATTTAATACACTTATTTATATTTAAAAAGTTACATTCTTATTTGAGTTGTTTATATAATATAATCTTGTTTACTTAACGCTAATTAAGTATAATTTAATTTAAGCGAGACGACAGACTTTGTTTTGTGAAGTTTTACTGAAATAATTACATTTAGAACTGATTGCTTGACAAAGAATTGTGTTTCTATAATGGCCTAAATTGATACGAATAATTAGATTATTTATAAAATCTAAATCTAATCTAGGTGTGTATAAACGTATTGTTATAAATAACGTTCTGAAATGTAATTTAAGAAAGATTTCCGAACAATGTAACAATAAAGTTATATCTCTGGGAAAATTGGACAAGCGGTGTTATTTTATACGTAACGATGCAAACGTCCTCGAGCAGCGATATCAACCTCATGATTTTATTATGCCTTTTTTTCCCCCCCGATAAAAATGCTCACACAGGACTTTACTGTGTGTACATACATGCATAAAATATACGTACACACAGATTCCTGTCCACTTTGTAGTTTAATTTACGATTGTGTTTGCAAGATTCGTTCCCTCTTGAATGTTTATTACATAGTATATATTTTTCTTTTTCGTGCCTCTAAGTTCTGTTTGTTTTGATGATGACGATGGTTCCTTTGTAGTAGCTGTAGTGGTCCACTGTCGGTAGCGTATTTTTGTTGCGAGCTATTTTTACGTAATTAGTAAAAGCACGAAGAACGAAGACAAGACACACGGGTTGTCTTAATTGTTTATTTTGTTGATTTGTACGAAAGCAAACGACGCTCACAATACACACACTCACACCAAATACATACACACTCTCTTCACATACACTAGTACCGGATGGCCCACATATTTTTTTAGCTTGATTTAATGGTTATATAATGTGCATATTCCTAACTCTGAGACTATTGTGATCATAAAGCAATACATATTTGGTCGAGAGTAATTCTATTATGGGCCATTACGTAGAAACAATGAATCTTAGAAGTTTGTTTTCTATCTTTGTGTTGTTTTTGTTGGATGGATTTATAATTAAAAATGTTGGTTGTGCCTTGCAGGCATGGCTGTGGCGACGCGGTGGTTTTGTGAGAGTGAACAATGTATTGAGAATCTATGGACGAGCTGAAATGCAAAAGGTACACGAGCGAAACCATAGACCTGAAGGAGGTGATTAGTATCGGCGGGAATGCGAGGAAAAAGGTGGCCCGAAGGCGATGGGCGATTCTGGCGAAGGCCCTGAAGGTCGGTGTGCGTTTGTGTTGTATGTGTATGAGGGGAAAAAGAGAGGATGTGTGTGTGTGTGTTTGTATGATTGATTGGGAGATATTAACCAGAGATTTTGTGTATCCTTAGAGCCCGCAGGGGAGCGAACCGTCGAGCCCAACGGACGAGTTCTCGGTGCGGCGCATCTCGTCCTTCATGCTTTTAACCACGCAGCAATTGCAGAGCGTGTCCATAAACAGTTCTGACACTTTCATCGTGAACCAGGCGAAGAAGAGGACATGGTACGCTTACGGGATGGACGTGGACGGAGAGATGTACTCGGTGGTGGTAGGTCACCGTATCCGAACGTTCTCCGCCGAAGATCTGATGGGTTTCAACAACACGGGAAACGTCTGCATCTGGCCGTCGGAGGAGACGCTCACCTACTACATCGGCTCCAATCTGCAGCTGTTCAAGCATAAATCCGTGCTGGAGCTTGGAGGAGGCATGTCCTGTTTAGCAGGTCTTGTCTGCGCCAAGTACGGTAACTGCAGGAGCGTCGCCCTCACCGACGGCAACAAGATGTCCGTGGAGAACGTCCAAGTCAGCGTTTCCGCAAATGATTTACCGTGTCCGGTGACCTGCGGCGTTCTCAAGTGGGGTCAATCTGATGATAGATGGGGTCGGTTCGACGTCATCCTCTGCGCGGATTGCCTCTTCTTCGACGAGGCGCGCGCCGACCTCATCGAGACCCTCTGGGATCTCCTCAGTCGCGACGGTTTTGCCCTGATCATGGCCCCGAAACGCGGCTCCACCCTGGAACATTTCATCGCCCAAAGCACAGCCAAGGGCTTCCGTTGCAAACAGATTGTCAACTACAACAATCTCGTGTGGCAGAAGCACCTGTCCCTGCTCGAAAATTGTGATTACGACGATAATATCCACTATCCTATACTAATAGAAATGACCAAAGTTTAATTGAAGTGACCTTAGTATATCTCTTGTACCGCTTAGTAACATAACGTCATCTTTATACGTGGTGTCCCAAAAAAATAACAATAACTTTACAACTACAAACAATTCCTGCAAATGAACACAAAACGATAAATATTTTGTATACAAACGCTTTATTTAGAATTTACTTTACTTATTCAATACACGCCGGTTTGTGTATCAGATAAATTATTAAACAAAATTGATAGTCAATAATAACAAAAATTGAAAAAAAAAATGTAAAGTTATTTATATTTTTTGGTCACCGCATTTCTCCTAGGAAATATTCACTACATAAATCTAGTCCGTCGTTCTCCATTTCTCTGTTTTGCATCTCTTCGTAATATTGTACCTGTCTGTGATAATTAATACCAATTTCTCATTCATCCGAGTCCTTAAAAAAAAGTAAAAATACTACAGGGTGTTTATTTTCCGTTCCGTTCGTACTTTCCGTTCCTCTGCTACGTTTAGTATAGTTACCACTGTGTCGTTTTTTAATTTTATTATTATCGTTTTTTTTTTTCGTTGTTGTTACATTCGTTCGTAAGTCGTTGTTGTTTATACGTTTTAATAATTTATATGTACCTCCTCTAGAGATTTCCAATTAATCCATTACGTTGAGTGAGTATCGTTGTTAACGCAAAAGCAATAACTTGTATATTTATTGCACTTTACATATACAAACACACATTATACACAAGATATCCTCTTTTTACAAAACAACATTTGTATATAACTGTTCGGTTCCAATATTTGCATACATATCTCGATTATCCGTGGTGCCCTACAAATTTGCGCGAATTGTAAATGATTTATCGCCCTCATAACATATCTAATATTTATGATGTTTCTATGGTAATTGTAACGTGAATCTACTATGCAAGTTGCGTAATGTAGGTAACTATGGTAACTGTGTCGTAAATCAAAATTTTTGAACCTTCCATTCTATCATCAGACCAATAACAATATAAATTAATACATCAATTTTATTTTACATTTTTGACTAAATAAATCAAAAACGTTCATTATGTAAGAGCAATATATCAAATTTTATTATTTGACGAATGGAAGCAAAATTCTATTATTAAATATTTCATTAAACCATATAATATTTCTGTTGACTTTTGTGACTTAGTAACTATGGTGATAACCATAATAATGATGATGTTTGAACTATTTGTAGATCGATTGGTTTAGATGTTTTATCGACTGAAAAATAATTAAAGTAAACTATATAATAATTAAGTATTGAAATTAGCGTCTGATTAACGGAATCAAAAAAAAAATAATACTACAATTGTATGTATCAACTGATGAATGGGATCAAGAAATAAGTATGTTTAATTACGATTTTAAGAAAATTTGGGCGATTGGAAAATGTCTGTTGACGCAAATGAAATGATGTCTTTTTTTTGCGTAGAAGGGAAAAGCGTGACAAGATCTTTAATTGAATGCAATCTCGGCAATTGCTGTTCACGCACGGATAATCCTCAGAGTTGGCACGGCACGGATAATCGCGTTTACGTCTTGAAATAAATATATCAATTGTTGAAATGCACACACACAAACACATTTCTACACAAACATACAGCGCGATTGGCACAGCCAAGTCTTGATATATTCGACTATAATTAAAATATCATCTTCCTGTATACAAGAGAAGGAGAAACTTATTTAAAATTATAAATATCACCTATCTAATGAGAATTCCTACGAAGATGTTTCGCACACTTGTATACCTCGCCCTTTATGTAACAAAATAACTTGTAACAATTTTACGTGTAGTTTAATCTTCTATATCGAATCGATTGTTGATTTCGTTTGTTGTATGTGATTGTGTCTACTTTCGGAATTGAAAAATGTGGAAGTTTTAGGTGTCTTTGGCTCAATGCAAGTATTTTGTAAAACATTGTTATTATACCACACAAAAAGAAGATGAAAGAAAACAAAACTTAAATGTATTATTATTATTATTGTAATGAAATTATTAACTCAAAACTATATATATATATCTATATACATTATACAAAAATTAAAGTGTTTCGGATTAATAGACTTAATTATTGTTGTTAATACAAATATTATTATTATTATTATATATCATTGTAATAAATGAAATAAAGATATTTAAATAAAAAAAGTATCTTGAAATTTTTCTGTCCCTTATAAATAGAACAAGTATTAGGGCTTTCTTTGTAATTCAGAAGACGTCATTGATTATTTGTTGGTTCTGGTTTATTTCGAGTCGCGATTGATGAGGATCAAATTTTAATAAACCGATTGTCGGAAAATATTTACGCTCTTCGCTGGACGTTCAATCAAAACGTCCGAACTGTTAACGAGGAACGTGGCTTTCCTCGCGCTGTTTACGCAATCATTTATGTCCGCCGTATAATATTTACATCGGGGTTGAAATTGATTAACGATAAACGTCGACGATTACCTTAAATTATGGTTCACAAACTGCGCTGTTTTTCATCATTATTTTTTTTTATGTAACATAAAAGAAAAACACACACACACAGAAAAAAGCGTTTTGTACATTTCTCATAAGCTACTGTTTTTAACATACTGAACTGTATAAGTAAATTTGTTCTTGTAACAATGATAATATGTAACCTTAGTTACATAACAACGTCAAATTCATTTGTTTGAATCATTAGTTAACATTTTGTAACTTAAGTTG
>NW_017096576.1:8016-8573 GCF_001412225.1 Nicrophorus vespilloides
ACACGATTACAACGCAACCTTTTTGGTATATGTTATGAATTTTCATAAAATTTCTTCTGCTACAATTCTTTACTTAGTTAACATTTAGTGAATTAAGTTGAGAAGTATATAGTACAAAAATGTTACTTAGTTACATAAGTTTTTGAAAGGTACACGATTGCAACGCAACCTTTTGGTATATTTTAAGAATTTTCATAAAATTTCTTCTGCAACAATTCTTTACTTAGTCAACATTTAGCGAATTAAGTTGAGAAGCTATATACTTCTCAATTTAATTTACTAAATGTTAACTATGTAAAGAATTGTCTCATTGTATAATTGTATCATAAAATATACCAAAAGGTTGCGTTGCAATCGTGTACCTTTCACAAAATTATGTAATTAAGTAACATTTTTATACTATATACTTCTCAACTTAATTCACTAAATGTTAACTAAGTAAAGAATTGTAGCAGAAGAAATTTTGTTAAAATTCATAACATATACCAAAAAGGTTGCGTTGCAATCGTGTACCTTTCACAAAATTATGTAATTAAGTAACATTTTTATACTATATA
>NW_017096577.1:0-2542 GCF_001412225.1 Nicrophorus vespilloides
GAAGGCTCCGGCCGTTACCCTTAGCACAATTCAAACTATTTCTAATATTTATTATTACTTACCTACGATTTAAACATTATACAAATTTATATTTTTCATCGGCCGACTGCGATTCCCCGAAAAAAAAGGTAAACCTAAAACATCCATTTTATATCCTATCCTATCATATCTTCACATTTTTATCGATGACTAATTTAAGATCAATATTTAGGCTTTCCAACGCGCCCTTAACGAGATTTCTAGCTATTACAGTTCGGCTGTAATCAACAGTTTTTGAAAAGTTGTTTTTTTTTGCGTTAAGTTACGTAAGTTCGGTTGCATACGTTTTCTTCGTCGCTTTCGAAACTCCCGCGTCTTCAACCAGCAGGCGTTGGTGGCGTCGCCGCCTATGTTTTCGTCATCATTTGCGGTGTTATGTATAACCGTTATTGTTTATATTATGTTAGCCCTTATTATTTTATACATGTTTATTTAATCATTATAAGTCATTAAGACTTAGAACAAATACCACTTATTAAAATCCCATAACTAATCATTGTGTAACGACTATTCTTAATCACTATGTTGTGAACAAACTCAAACCTAGANAAATCCCATAACTAATAATTGTGTAACGACTATTCTTATTCACTATTGTTAATCACATCTGCCTAATGACTTAATATTAGGGAAAGTCTAGTCTATCCTTCCAAATATTGTACTCCCACTATGTTAATTCTACTATAAAATAGGATGTTTATGTAATACAAAGTTAGTCTAAGAGTGAGTTTAGAAGGCAACCCAAGCTACGAGTTGAGATACTTATATTTACTAGTGTTGAAAATATATTATTGTGTTCATTGACTTTCGTCTACCTTTCACTAAAACCCTCTTCAGACTCCACCACTGCAGAAATATAAGAAGATCCACTGTGTCCAAATTCCATCCCCGGGACACGACAGCGGTCATCGTTAAGAAGCTCGATTGTTGATGATCATTCGAAAAGTTTTCCTCTTTTAAAACCATCAATTAGCCAAACTTAAAGTGGAGAAGATGAAGTATTTGTATTGTGCGTTGGTGCTTTGTGCTGTGTTCGCTACAGGTAGGTGTTAGATAAGATAATGTTTGTGTTTTGTTTACATACAACCTACTTGATATATAGTTATTAATTAAAAGTGATTCATTTATTCATTAATCGATCTGATCTTAGGTTGGTCAATTAAGTGTTGGGATTGTCGCTCGGACGCTGATCCAAAATGCTCGGATCCCTTCGACAATACAACATTCGCAATCACTGATTGCAAGCAACAGAAATTGGCGCATCTTGGTAATCTGCAGTCGACGATGTGCAGGAAGATCAGGCAAAAAAGTGAGAAATTTTTGTCTTTACGATAGTATAATTTTTTTTAACATTTCATCTTTTTTTTTAGTTCATGGTGTGTGGAGGTACATCAGAAGCTGCGCTTATCTCGGTGAACCTGGTATCCAAGGTGATGAGAGGTTTTGTTTGATGAGGACTGGCACGTATAACATATTCATGGAATACTGCACGTGCAACAGCAAGGATGGATGCAACACGGGAAGTCTGAAAGGTCTCTCCCCTTCGTTGCTCATATCCATAGTATGTTTCTTCCTATTGAAGATCGTTTGATTCCATAACGATTAGACATAAGTTTTTTTTTTTATTATCCAGTGATGTTCAAATCCGTCCAGTTTTGTATTTGAATCTTTATTCAACATGTAAATATATATACAATACGTTTTTTTTATATATATATACAAGATATTTTTTAAATAAACACAAATTCGTTTTTACTACTTTCGCATTTCAATTAAATACAACTTTTAAGTGTATTAAAAGTGAAACAAACCATCAATTTGAATGTATTTCTAGTTTAGGTTTCCTTTTTCTACTTTTCCTCTCTACATTTCACTTGAGGTTAGGTTTTAAAGCGATTGTTTAATGATGGTAGAGAAGACGCCATCTATGTACGGATAAACAAAATATTTTTGAAAACCTTGTGCATTCTCAACAATTTTTATTAACGATTTTTAAGTTACATTATTTATTGAAACAATCAAAGAATCAGTTGACCTTTAATGTGCACACAATTTCAACTAAGAAAATGTTATAATTTCGTTGAAAAAGCAATAATAATTTAACATCATCAAAACTTGAAATTGATCAAATAATTGAGGAATTTTACACACTTTACTTATGTTTTAATGAAAACTAGTAGAAGTTTTCTTGAAATTTCAATGTATTCCTAGGTTAGGTTTTAAAGCGATTGTTTAATGATGGGGGACGAGACGCCATCTTTGTACGGATAAACAAATTATTTTTGAAAACCTTGTGAGAATGCACAATTTTTATTGATTTTCTCTAAAATTAACGATTTTTAAGTTAGTAAAGTGTGTAAAATTCCTCAATTATTTGATCAATTTCAAGTTTTGATGATGTTAAATTATTGTTGCTTTTTTCAACGAAATTATAACATCTTCTTAGTTGAAATTGTGTGCACATTAAAGGTCAACTGATTCTTTGATTGTTTCAATAAAAAAT
>NW_017096578.1:0-176 GCF_001412225.1 Nicrophorus vespilloides
AAAATAAAATAGGATCATTCAATAATGGAAATGTTTATTTATTTTTATGAACATCTTCAAAACATTTGATCACAGTGTCGGTTGATCATAACACTGTGCGCATTATGTAACAACTTTATGAAAATTTCAATATTTTTCCCACAATTGTTATAAATTGCTTCAATATCATTAAAAAA
>NW_017096578.1:200-3542 GCF_001412225.1 Nicrophorus vespilloides
ATTGACGTAAGATATTTGACGTTTCTCTCAGTCCATAGGCGTCCACGAATCTGCACATCTTTTTCTTCTGTTTTTGTTTTTTTTTGTAATTGGTTGGTATTACGTAAATACGAGATGCTTATCTTGATGGATTGTAAAGATCAAAGAAGTGGATTAATTGCAAATGATTATGCAACCGATCCGTCTTGAGTGATGCCAATCATAAATAATTAATTTCTTGATTGATGACGTGTCGCGTTCTCGCTACTTGAGTTGCATACAACGACTCGTTCCGCTTCTCATTAACGTCGGAGAACTGACGTTCGAAACAATAGTGCATGCAAGCGGTGCATTGTGACATTCCATGAATGGAGATTACGTCATTTCTGTTGTTATTTTCATGATGATGATGATAATGATAGTACTTAGTAGTAGTAATTCGCAGAAGGCGTATCGACTGTCACATCTCAAGGTCAATGAGCGATTATTTGCGTTGATTGAAAAACATTTGAATGGTGGTAGTAATTTTCCGGTGCAGATGGCGCTGGCAGTGAAGTGCCCCAGTTGTATGCAATCCAAACGGCATTAATCACAGATAGAATCTCGCATTTTGACGTAAATGAAACGGGGAGCACACATGTTTCAGGCCGATAACATATTTTCAGTGCGCGCTGACAAAAAAAAAAGAGAACGAGAGTAGAGAGAAGAGGAATAGGAGGAAGCGAATGTGCGCTTCGATATAAATCTCCCCCTTCCATTTCCTTTCTCTCTCTCTCTCTTTCACCCTTTTTTTTCTGTGTCACGATATCGGGGGTTTCGTTTGAAATGAGCAACTCGCACGGAGAATGCAAATAGTCTCGCCGCCGCCGCCACCCGCGATTGCGTAATGCGAGCGTGGCTGCAAACGAAACCAATTTCGCGAGAGCGAAATAAAAAAAATATATATAGAAGAAGGAAGCGCAAGTAGACGCGCAAGTTGCTCATTTGGCTCTCGGTGTAAAATTTCACGCATGAGAAAAGGAAAAGGAAATGAAAGAACAAACAACAGAATGAAATAAATAAAATAAAAGAAAGAGGTGAGTGAAAAGAGCGCAGTAAGATCGATATGTTAAGTAATGTAATAGATGTGAACACAAAAAAAAATAAAACAAATGGCGAGAAGTAAAGAAAGTAAAGGAAACAAGTGATCACGAAAAGAAAAACATTAAAAATTGATTCGATTTTCTTTTCCTGTTGGATCGTAGAGATTGATTGAGAATTAGAAAAAAAAAAACAAATATATATAGAGAGAGAGAATCAAGCGTTATTATCATTATTTTTTTTTTGTTGGTAAATTAATTGCAATTATTTTTTGTTTTGGTTATTTTGGTTGGTTGTTGTAGTTTTTTTTTTGTTTTTTTTTGTTTTGTTTTGTTTTGTTTTTGTTTTTGTTATTTGGGTGTACCTAATAAGAAGATCTCTGAGAGTGGCTTCATCGTCCGCTTGTATTTCTTTCTTCGTCTCATCACGCGATTTTCGTCGCGGTCCAGAGAGGGTGCTGCGGCGCGAGGTCAGCTTGAGGGTCGGGTGAGCCTCGGGCTCAACGTCGGAGCCCAACTCATATTCCTCCACCTCGACTACCTCCGCGTATACTAAAATCGTAACGAGGCCCCCGAGGTGTGCGCCCAGGAGGAGAGAGACAAACAAACAAACAGAAAAAAGAGAGAGAAATAAAAACCAAATTCGAAAAACACGCTGTCATTATGTTTTTTTCTTTTTCAAAGTCTGCTTAACTTAAGTCACATCAACTACCATACATCATAGAGAGAGAGGTGTAAGTAACATATATATAAGTTTTTTTTTATATCGAAAATAAATATAGAGAAACAACAACAATCGAAAGAAATTAAGAGAGAAAGATAAAAACGAAAATTAACAGAGAGAGAAAAAAAAAGGAAAACGAAATTAATTAAGACTATGTGCGCCGACATTACTATTCTGTTCCATTTTTTACTTTTTGGCTTTTACATCATACACTCATTGCACAACAAGAAAACTGTGGTTCAGAGAACATTGATCGAAAACGAAAAGATAATTGAGAGGAAGGTTAAAGGGATTTAAAAACGCGTGTGTTCTTTAACCTTTTTAGTACCGTTTTAGTACAGCAACGTTCTACAAGAAATAAGTTTAATTATAACATTTCCACCATGAATTGAATCAAAATGTATCAAATTAATTATTACGTTTAGTATTTCCCACAAAAATCGATAAATTCCAATCAAAATATTTACAACTAATTGAAATATTAACATATGCATTATTATAATATCACTTCAAAGTACAAAAATGTGGATGCGCCGGGCACTGAAAATAAATTTTTAAATATTTTTTAAGTAAAAATGAGTAAATTTAATTTCAATTTTCTAATACTCTTTAGATTTGAATAATTTGTAATAATGAACTGAAAAAAAAATTAAACAAAGTTGTTTAATTTGTGGTTCAACTTAAAATTTCTTTGTATTTTGTCAGAATATTTCAATTCTTTCATTTCTATAAGTTAAAAATAAAATGAATTTAATAATTTTCATTTATAAAATATATCTGGTTTTTATCTTAAAAACAAATTTTATCAAAAAATCAAAATATTTACAACTAATTGAAATATTAACATATGCATTATTATAATATCACTTCAATGTACAAAAATGTGGATGCGCCGGGCATTGAAAATAAATTATTGTCACATAATTAATTATTTTTTAAGTGAAAATAAGTAAATTTAATTTCAATTTTCTAATGCTCTTTAGATTTGAATAATTTGTAATAATGAACTGAAAAAAACTAAACAAAGTTGTTTAAATTGTGGTTCAACTTAAAATTTCTTTGTATTTGTAAGAATATTTCAATTCTTTCATTTCTATAACTTAAAATAAAATGAATTTAATAATTTAAATTATTCAAATCTAAAGAGTATTAGAAAATTGAAATTAAATTTACTCATTTTTTCTTAAAAAATATTTAAAAATTTATTTTCAATGCCCGGCGCATCCACATTTTTGTACTTTGAAGTGATATTATAATAATGCATATGTTAATATTTCAATTAGTTGTAAATATTTTGATTTTTTGATAAAATTTGTTTTTAAGATAAAAGTCAGATATATTTTATAACTGAGAATTATTAAATTCATTTTATTTTAACTTATAGAAATGAAAGAATTGAAATATTCTTACAAAATACAAAGAAATTTTAAGTTGAACCACAATTTATTTTTTCAGTTCATTATTACAAATTATTCAAATCTAAAGAGTATTAGAAAATTGAAATTAAATTTACTCATTTTTTCTTAAAAAATATTTAAAAATTTATTTTCAATGCCCGGC
>NW_017096578.1:3567-8913 GCF_001412225.1 Nicrophorus vespilloides
TGTACGTGATGGCGTGTGCGTGTATATTTGCGTTCGGTTTTTATTATTATTATTTCATCATTCCCCCAACCAAAATACTTTCCACCATTATTTTTATTATTTCTTTTTGTATCTATCTCTTTGTTTCCCTCTTTGTACGTTATATTTTCTTCTGTGTGTGTTTAACCGCGCCCGGAAATAAATAGCAAATTGAATCCGTCGCGTAATCCCTTAAAGTGGACCGAAACGCGAGAGCCGATAAATCGTTTCGCCGCCGCTGGATTTTCCGATTAATATTTGCTAATTTTTAGCTGCGAATCGGGGGCGGCGGCGGTGGTTTAGGGTGTTCCACGTTAATGGCGGCGTGTTTTAGGGGGGGATGGGGATGGTAGGTTTCCGTTAATGGCGGCGGCGGCGACCGGAAGCCGCCATTAATCACCGTCGATGAGGATCTCGCGAACGCAGGTGTTTCCGGTTTTCTATCTCTCTCTCTCTCTATATCCCCCCGATAAGCCCGATGTTCGACCGACCCCCATTGATGCAGAGTTATCTCAATTTCGCACGCACGTTTCCTACATAGTACCAATAAGAACAAGAATCGTAATGAAACGAATATTTATATACCCGGCGCATCCACCATTGTTTAAACATATTTTTTTACGTAATTATATTTCGATATTAATTAACTCACGCATTCATTATTTATGAATAGTATGAAATATGAAATTCCCGACTGTTTTCAATAAAAAAATATATATAAAAAACGTTTTAATGATGATGTTCCAATTTGAAATATTTATGTTATTATTATTTTTACAGTCAATATGCAAATATGTGCAACGTGTAAAAAAATGATGAGAAATGAACAAATAACGTATACAAATTCCATTTTTTATTTTAATTGTGTAGATTTTGTTAACTTTTCTATACTCATCAATTCATTTAATTGTATGCATTGTCTTTTAATTAAAATTTTTAATAAGCGAATAACTGAAATATGAAAATTTATAAATATTTACAGGATTTATAGTAAAATTAGATTCATGGATTCTAAATTACATTTACATAATAAGTAAAATTTGTTTTTAAGATAAAAGTCAGATATATTTTATAACTGAGTTCTCAGTTATAAAATGTATCTGACTTTTATCTTAAAAACAAATTTTATCAAAAAATCAAAATATTTACAACTAATTGAAATATTAACATATGCATTATTATAATATCACTTCAAAGTACAAAAATGTGGATGTGCCGGGCATTGAAAATAAATTATTGTCACATAATTAATTATTTTTTAAGTAAAAATAAGTAAATTTAATTTCAATTTTCTAATACTCTTTAGATTTGAGATAATTTGTAATAATGAACTGAAAAAAAAAATTAAACAAAGTTGTTTAATTTGTGGTTCAACTTAAAATTTCTTTGTATTTTGTAAGAATATTTCAATTCTTTCATTTCTATAAGTTAAAATAAAATGAATTAAATAATTTTCAGTTATAAAATATATCTGACTTTTATCATAAAAACAAATTTTATCAAAACATTAAAATATTTACAACTAATTGAAATATTAACATATGCATTATTATAATATCACTTCAAAGTACAAAAATGTGGATGCGCCGGGCATTGAAAATAAATTTTCCTCACATAATTAAATATTTTTTAAGAAAAAATGAGTAAATTTAATTTAAATTTTCTAATATTATTTAGATTTGAATAATTTGTAATAATGAACTGAAAAAAAAATTAAACAAAGTTGTTTAAATTGTGGTTCAACTTAAAATTTCTTTGCATATTGTAAGAATATTTCAATTCTTTCATTTCTATAACTTAAAATAAAATGAATTTAATAATTCTCAGTTATAAAATATATCTGACTTTTATCTTAAAAACAAATTTTACTTATTATGTAAATGTAATTTAAAATCCATGAATCTAATTTTACTATAAATCCTGTAAATATTTATAAATGTTCATATTTCAGTTATTCGCTTATTAAAAATTTTAATTAAAAGACAATGCATACAATTAAATGAATTGATGAGTATAGAAAAGTTAACAAAATCTACACAATTAAAATATAAAATGGAATTTGTATACGTTATTTGTTCATTTCTCATCATTTTTTTACACGTTGCACATATTTGCATATTGACTGTAAAAATAATAATAACATAAATATTTCAAATTGGAACATCATCATTAAAACGTTTTTTATATATATTTTTTTATTGAAAACAGTCGGGAATTTCATATTTCATACTATTCATAAATAATGAATGCATGAGTTAATTAATATCGAAATATAATTACGTAAAAAATTATGTTTAAAACAATGGTGGATGCGCCGGGTATATACATATTTGTTTCATTACGATTCTTGTTCTTATTGGTACTATGTAGGAAACGTGCGTGCGAAATTGAGATAACTCTGCATCAATGGGGGTCGGTCGAACATCGGGCTTATCGGGGGGATATAGAGAGAGAGAGAGATAGAAAACCGGAAACACCTGCGTTCGCGAGATCCTCATCGACGGTGATTAATGGCGGCTTCCGGTCGCCGCCGCCGCCATTAACGGAAACCTACCATCCCCATCCCCCCCTAAAACACGCCGCCATTAACGTGGAACACCCTAAACCACCGCCGCCGCCCCCGATTCGCAGCTAAAAATTAGCAAATATTAATCGGAAAATCCAGCGGCGGCGAAACGATTTATCGGCTCTCGCGTTTCGGTCCACTTTAAGGGATTACGCGACGGATTCAATTTGCTATTTATTTCCGGGCGCGGTTAAACACACACAGAAGAAAATATAACGTACAAAGAGGGAAACAAATAGAGAAATAGATACAAAAAGAAATAATAAAAATAATGGTGGAAAGTATTTTGGTTGGGGGAATGATGAAATAATAATAAAAACCGAACGCAAATATACACGCACACGCCATCACGTACACAGGAAATGACGTACGTTTGCACAGGATCTCTCTCTCTCTCTCTCACTCACTCATTCGTCCCGTTTGCGAATCAAAGCGGAAATTGAAGCAATTTAATGTTTAATTAAACCTTAATTGAATTTCTCGCGAACCGGCGATGTGACGCAATTGAAAAATTTGTTTAACTCAGTACACACACACACACTCACTGTGTGTATACTCTAATGTTTCAATCGAATTATACAAGATTTTGTTTTGTTTTTAATCACAGCAATCTCTGTAAATATTTTAGTAATTTCCATTAAAAATCTACATATTTAATATTGAGAGGATTTTCATTTCATATTATATTAATTTCCTTTTAAACTAAACATTTTTAATAACAATTATACAATAATTTGAAAAATTCATATTTTTGTAAATATAATAGATTATACCGAAACCTTATATTAATTAGATTTTAATTAAATCATCAATATTTTCTTATTATTGTGTAAAAATCTTCTATAAACTAAATTTTAATATTTGTTCGAAAATGTCTTACACGTATAAATTTTCATAATAATTATCAATATTAATTTTTTTTACTGAACTTCTCAAAAATTAAATTTTTAGATTAAGTTAAAAAGATATGTATCAAAACCTTATATTAATTAGATTTTAATTAAATAATCAATATTTTCTTATTATTGTGTAAAAATCTTATATAAACTAAATTAATTAATAATTGTTCGAAAATGTCTTACACGTATAAATTTTCTTAATAATTATCAATATTAATTGTTTTACTGAACTTAAATTTTTAGATTTAGTTAAAAAAATGTATCAAAACCTTATATTAATTAGATTTTATATAAAATTTTGTAGAAAATAAATTATAATTATATTATTTGATTTCTTTTTTCAAACATCGTATATAAACAAAGATTTTTAACTAAAACTAAACGTATTTCTTCCATCATAAATGCATCAATCAATAATATGCAAATGAAATTTTCCTAAGTGTACATAAATCTTGTATAATTTCGATGCTTTAAGTATAATAATTATTAATTTTGTTATAAACCTGTGCAAACGTTTCATTTCATATTCATTTCCTTTTAAACTATACATTTTTAATAACAATTATACAATAATTTTAAAAAATCATATTTTTGTAAATATAATAGATTATATTAATTAGATTTTAATTAAATCATCAATATTTTCTTATTATTGTCTAAAAATCTTCTATAAACTAAATTTTAATAATTGTTCGAAAATGTCTTACACGTATAAATTTTGTTAATAATTATCAATATTAATTTTTTTTACTGAACTTCTCAAAAATTAAATTTTTAGATTTAGTTAAAAAAATGTATCAAAACCTTATATTAATTAGATTTTATATAAAATTTTGTATAAAATAAATTATAATTATATTATTTGATTCTTTTTTCAAATATCGTATATAAACTAAGATTTTTAACTAAATTATTTACTTATTTCTTCCATTATAAATACATCAATCAATAATATATAAATGAAATTTTCCCTAGTGTACATAAATCTTGTATAATTTCGATGCTTTAACTATAATAATTATTAATTTTGTTATAAACCTGTGCAAACGTACGTGGAAATCGTTTCGTTATCAAAAAAAATCATGTATTCTGTATAAAAATTGAGAACAGAAAAAAATCCATAAAAGAGGAAGGATTTTTTTTTTGTGTTTTGATCTTGTTGTACATAATACTTTATCTGTTTTTTTTCCATTTGGGGGGGAAATATATACAGTAATAGTAATAGATATAGTAATTAATCATAATAGTAGTAGTAGTAAGTGAATAGACAAGTGTTTAGTTAATTAGTTGGTTAGTTAGTAAAATAAAAAATAGAAACAAGTAAATAAATATGTGGACGGGATCGAGCTGTCCCGACTAATGTTAGTTGTTAGTACCTGTATGCTGGGAGCCAGTAGTGGTGGTGGTGAGGGTGTCTACGGACTCACTGGCCGCAGGATAGTCGAGTCGGTGAGGAGCGGCGGAGTGTCTCATGAGTCCTCCGGCCTCCGGGGGAGTCTCACGTGTAACCTATGGAGCTGCACAACCACCACGAGTTAGTCTTAGTATTAAAGCATTAGTATTAACATTAGCATTACAGATACACCTTTCAATAACACAACAATTACACGTGCAAACTAAAGCTACTAAAAACTTGTAGTAAATTGGGAATTTTTCAAGTAGAAACATGCTTTCTATACTTATAAACTAACAGCTTTTTTTTTAATTCTCTTTTCGTATCTGCTTTAAGTGTTATTGAAGTTCTTGTTTGGAAAGGGAGAGAGAGAGAGAGAGGCGAAACGAATTGAATTTTTTTTTAAAGGTGATCGAAGATATAATATTTTTATTGACACAATGTCCGGGATGGGAAGAGAAGGTGGAGGA
>NW_017096579.1:0-38044 GCF_001412225.1 Nicrophorus vespilloides
ATGAAATGCATCATGAACTGCTTATATATAATTTATTTTTTTGGGCTGAATATTGTTATACTTTTTATACTTAATAGAAAATAAAAATTAATGAAAAAAAAAATAGACTTTGTTTAAACCCTATGACATTAACTAAACCTTAGCTAAATTTAGAATTTTAGAGTATTGACGCATGTTATTGCACATAAATGTAAGTTTCTCTAATTGAAACAAACTAAATTTAAAATTATTTATTAAAGTAAAATTCATTAAAATATTAAATGGATTTAAAAGTTCTTTGTGATCCATGTTGGATAATACATATTATTGATTATTAACGAATAATAATATTTGAATTAATTTATACAGTGGAATCTGGCTTAATGGTTTTAATTCGTTCCATAATTTCCGGATTTTTAGTCGTATAGTGAAACATATTCAAAAATACACATAACATAATAACGCAATCCAAGACTTCTCATCGTCACTCCTTATGCAAAACGTCGCTCGTTAACCAAGTCATTTTTCTTACAATTAATTTAGCTCGATAATCGAAATGCTCGTTATGCGAGTTTCCACTGTATAACAAAATAGTAGCAAATAATCAGTATTACGTAAAGGAAGAATATTCTATGTGTATGCAACTTCTAAAGCAACTGTAATGTATTAAAGGTTACGGGAAATTTATTTTCAAATAACAGTTGCATACCTAATTTTCTAATCGGAAATTAAGATTTTCTTATATGAATGATTTTTATAATATAATTTAATACCCTTTATTAGTTAGTGTATATAAGCAAACAAAACAATTTAAATGAAGAATAAATTGCAAAGCATAAAGCTATCATATTTTTGTCAAAAAAAATAGGATTTTTCATTAATTAGTTGTAGGATAATTAGTAGATGGATTAGGTAGATGGATTTTATTAATTGGTTACATACACTTTTGAACCGGCCACCTATTGGATGGCAATGAAAATAATATTAAGTTGAGGTATTATTTTCTTATTGAATACAAGAATGTATATTTAAATCACTCATACTTACATTTTTATCGTATTTACAATAAAGAAAATTATAGTTAATTGTATTTATCATTAATGTTGAAAAAAAAAGAAAACTGTGGAAATTTTGTAGCAGGTTATATAATACATGTTGTTATATGATAAGTTAGAGGGCGCTAGTTATGTAGTAGTTATAATTTTAAGAACCATTGGCGCCACTAGTATTCATTTTCAAATATATTATTTTGAATTAAAGGAAACCGTTATTAGTAGCACAAAATCCCATGCAAAGGTTATGAGTTTGTACCACTAAACCAATTTAAAAAAAATATTGTAGTGGTATATTAACTTAACTTAAAAATTGTTTTGTAAGAGAGTGTCCATATTTTTCCAATTTTTTTAATACTAAATTTTACTTTATTATTAATATAGATTATTGCAAACAGTAATTTCACTAATTTATTATTATTATTGGCTTCATCATCAATTATTTTACTTACATATTCAGAATTTATTTGGTGTTTAAATTTATAAAAAGGATATATTCATGATACACGAGAATTCTCGGGCTTTTCAGTTAAGCGGTTAATAAAAATAAGAAACGAAGATGATGATTTTTCAGTGGATGATTTATAAATCCGTATTAGCAACTAAATCAAAGAAAATTAAGACAAAATTCATTAAATTATTTCAGTGAAAATCATTTATGTTGATCGATAAATGCAATAACTTCGCATAGAAAAGAAAAACTGAGCACAAACAAATTTTATTATTACTTTAAAATGTAACTTTGTATGTACCTTTATTTACTAATGTTTTTCTTTGTTCAATAAACAATTTTATTTTGTTCACATATTTCCATGCTGGCCATAGTATATTTGAAAATAAAGTTTCGTTTAACAAAGTAATTCCGTGGAACAAGTCCTATTCGTTAATCGAGGTATAGGTGTATATTTCTATATTATGTGCTAATACTAATATAATGCACATGTAGCATGTTGGTTGCCTACGTTATACTAAAATTTTAAACATTTTTTAACAAAATTTCCATTAAAATCTTATCGTAACAAGTTTAGTTTACATCATAATGCAATTAAAAAATTACTTATAGAGTTATTTAATTTATGTGATGCACACATTGGGAATAGAAACTTGGTTTCATCTCTCTCCTACAAAAGACATATTGAGATTGAATGAGTATTTCAAGAAGTAAATATTTTTTTTTAAATTTGCATTACTAATAATTATTTCATAAATGCAGATAAATATAATCAATCGGCTTTTTATGTAGTCATTGAGCCCTAATCATATTAAATAATTAGAAAGAAATAATAATTACCCAATATTTATTACAGGGTGGAAAAATTGAGCACAATAATACTTTGTATATGTGTTTGCCTTTATTAGTAATGTTTAAACAGATAAAACATTGTTAATGTTAAGATTAGGTCGAAAATAATGTAGTCAAAGTCAGTGGGGGATTAAGGATAGTTGGGGCACTAGGCAAATTGGCTTTGGGGGCCTCCAAATATACTAAAAACCATAATCTATTTTAAATATTTTAAGAAATGTTTTGGTTTAGAACCCTCCAAAGCTTGCAGCCCTTAGGCAAGTGGCTTTAATGTGCTTTAATGGATAAACTATGATTATTATTGTTGTTAAGCTTATACAAGTATTTAATTTAATATAATTGTGTAATTCGTTTGCAGTTTCTTTTTCAAGAACTAAATTTATTAGCTATAAAGTATTATATAATAATTTATTGATGAATGTCATTCGGTGACCGTTCGATAGCTGGCGCCCCAGGCTGCACAGATTGAGCATCGATGCAAAGGGTGAACTTATTCCATAGCATTTATATAAGCTGTAAGTGGGAGTCGGTCGATAAGTGCACTATATTCCTGAAATAAAGAGAAAACCCTATCCGACGATGTCCCTGCGGCGTTCTTTTCAATCAGTTCAATTATATTATCACGTTCCCTTTTCATTAGTTCTTGCCCGGAGGTTCTTAATTTCGATTGGGGTCGCTAACAACCCCCTATGGCAAAAATCGTTCTTCTCTATTTCGATCCACTCCAACAATGAGACGTAATTGATTTATTTGAATATTCCAGAGAAAACGAGATTAATCAATCCACTCAAAGCAAATATTCTACTCTTCCTTATTGAAGAATAAATTACTATATGCAATTATTATTTACAAATTGCATTCATTATGTTAATACTCAGGTTTATTTTCTAATATATTCACGCACTCTAGACTTTCAATTTAAAAAAAAAGCATATTGCTACATGTTACAATTAATAATTATCTATTCTAACTGAAACAAAAACTTCATCGTTCAACCTTAACATTTGAGTATCAAGAAAACTTGATTACTTCCTTAATTAATTACTTATCAATCAAAGTTTATTTCATAAAACGACCAAATACAAAAAGGTCATATGTAAATGTAAATTATAAGTTTTACAATAATATTCATTTGAATTAAAATTTATACAGATTATTTTCACTAATTCTCCTTTTTATAAGACTTCAGGTGCAAAACATGTTAGTTCTCGCTCTGGACCAAAAAGAACTACTGCAGATGAGCGTATTAAAGAAAATTGTGAGTGTTCCATTTATACATTAAGTTGTTAACTAAATTGCTTTCTCAAGAAAACATAAGCCAGTGTCTATTAAAGTAGAATTTTAACCATTTTATAAGAAGCACCCTTAGTAACATTACAATTTTAAGATTAAATTTCTAGAAATTAATCACAGACTTATCATGCAATGGTGATATTTACTCGTTTTTATCTCAGGATAACAAATTTTTATTAGCTGTACATGAATGAAGTATTGTTAGTAAGGAAGCCAATAAAGATATGAAGATACAACTATAACTAAAAACAATAGTTAAAAATTATATAAAAATAAGGAAATTTACAGTAGTAATTGAGCAATTTAATTTTAATTGCATAATAAACATAGCAGTTAACACACCGTTACAGATTATATTGCACAAATAGTTTCCTCGTTAGTTAATTGCAGCGCAATTGGGGCGTTTTCTCCATTCCGTGCGACGTATAGTTTTACTTTTTAGTGCCATTAATTTTCACTGCGAACTTATCTGTTCTGGCGTTTAAATTTTTTAATGAAAAACTAAATATAGTGAGGCCCGCAATAAGTAATGATTTATGTACGGTCGCATTCAACTGAAAATAAATTATTCAAATAGATTCACTTAACTCGAGTCTTCCCCTTCAGTTTTGGAAATACTTCATTTCCACATTGGCAGCGACGACACTCCGGTTTTAATAACCCTTTTCAATGAGCATTTTACTCGTTTCAAATTAAATTTCTCTTCCAATTACGACGCTAATTGGAATTCTCCGCTTATTTGAAAACAAAAGTGCAGACCAAGAGAGGGGGGACACAACAGATATCGATCCGGAATTGTCATTCGTTACGTAGATACATTGTCCAATAATGAATGAAATGGTAGTGCCTGAAAGACTGAAGGATTAGAAGAAGTCATAGTAGATATTTTGATACACTTTGAATTTATAAGTTGTTAAATTAAAAATTAGTTGGTTTTCAAAATTTCAAACCGTACTATAATTAATACGTACTGATCGAAACCGCACTGTGCGAACTATTGCTGTAATTGTATTACGTTTTGCTATATGATTTGGAAAGCTGAAGATATCACAATGATTTAGTCACTGCAGAAATATTAATTAAACAACAAAAAAATGATGATTTGTTACAGTTGGACAAAATCATGATGTAGCAAAAATATTTGATCCTCAAATAAAAGGTATGATTTTTGTTTCAGCTTTGTATATATCATAAAATAAAAATGTAAATGAACAGGAATTTCTTTAGTGTTTTAGTAGAATAATATTTATGTATGTTTACAGAATTCGTCTGGTTTGGATGCAAGGAAATCCCAAAAGGATAATTTAGGATTCCAGAAAACTCATCTGCAAATCAGCATTATTAGCGTTATTAGTCTCCTGGCAAAACAAATAAATTGCAATCAGTGAACTAATAAATTCTGACAGAAGCCTTCATTTGTTATGCTCTACATTGTAGCTCGTCCTGCTCGCGTTTCAATACATGCGATTCGCAACCTTTATTTTCTATACGAGATAAAAATAATTACATTGTAAAACTATGCAGACAGAATTCGGCACACTTTCTCTTTCCGCGAATTACAATGTCCTCGTCTCTCAAGGAATACATATAAAAATAACGAAACAATATCTCCTTTCGAATGTTGTACGTTGTACTTGTTCACTAAATGCCGTACGAATCATATTCCGCTTTTGCTGCCTGCGCTCCTTCATGTATAACAAACTGGATCCGAGACAAGACGAATACGAATTTCATGTGAACCTTTGCTACGTTTTGATCTAAAAATAGCATTTGCTAATTTCAAAACGTTATTGCAACAGTTGTCGGTCGACTCACTCAACATTCATCATATTACGTAGTTTGTTTCTAGAAATATTATAATGTCAATACACTACATGAACTAATATATATATTTCAAATATAATATCAGACCTCCCACGATGCAAACATTTACATATTTGTTAAATTTGCACTCAAAATTTAAAAAAAATTCTAATGATTTAATTCTGAATACTTCAAGTAAAAACTAAAAAATAATTATTCAAAATTTAAGAGTGTACAGGTTTACTAATTATATATAATTGTTTGAAATAATGTATTTCTATTTGTAGAATCATAAGTTTAAATTGAAAGTAATGTTTTTTAATTCTCGAAAATATGTAATTACTTGCAATTACCTTTAGATGTATATTCATTGCCATTTCTAAGGATTTGGAAAATGTTTCATGTATACATAGAACAATTAAATTGAAATATACAAAGATAGTGTCAAATGTAGACGTAAATAAAACGTTCTTGGAAAATAACGAACAAATGAATAGAAAAAAGGAAGGACTACAATTAAAATATATAAATAACTGTTGTAATCAATGTTCTACTTATCAATGCTTATTAAATTTATTTACCAGTAATTCCTGTTGTTATTTTTTTTTTATCAAACTTGAAAGCGAATGGATGAAACCACAACAATGTATGAATACTTTTCCCAAACATCCAATTTAAAACAAAATTAATAAAATGTAAAAACACTTCTTATTGGAACATTAATTTTTCATTTTTTTCAACATTGAACCCAAATTTTAGCCAAATGGATAAAACCACAACAAGTATGAATACTTGCTACATCAAGCTTTCATATGTATCATTTGAATCCATTCAATCCTTTATGGTTTCCGAGAAAATCAAATGTGAAGATCGAGAATTTTTCATTTTTTAACGTATGAAAATGTACGATTACTTGAGACATTCATGATAAAGCAGTTCAAAATTTGCTAAGAAAATACGGTTGGTTTCTTTAATATACATCTAAATTATTGTCACCCATGTTTAACTTTCAATTTAGCTGTCAATTGTCAACTACTCGATGAATAATCTCGCATTTCAAGATTGTTATTACTTCATTATCTCCTCTCAGTAAACCATAAGCAATTAAAATGAAAAAAATATTTGTTTACATGAATCACAGTGGATTTAATATTGAGTAGTAAAGTCACATATGCAACTAAAGAATTGGCTTATACATCGCATTCCTCGATACTGTCAACTTACAGTTGTTTACCTAAGTGAAGTATTTTAAACGATTCTGGTTTCGTCAAATTCCCCATTGAAAAAATATTGCTATTATTTTTAGAATTGCAATTAAAATAAACATATCACTCGAACTTCCAGTTATTTTTTTATGTATTTACGTTTTTAGTATTTTGATAAATATGAAAATATATATCGTTAACATTACAACAATCTTTAAATTCAATAAACATTTTATATGGACACTAGAAAAATCCCGGAAATACTAAGCTATATAGTATGGTTTATTTCTACAAATAGTAAAAAATAGCTATAGAAAGAAATGTTATTGGAAAATATGTTATTTTTTTACAATTGTGTGCAGTTTTAAGTATATTTACTTACTTGGGTTGGGAAGTATACTTAACTTATCTTATAATTAAATTACACATGAAACAAGGCAATAGTTGCTATATTTGTGGGTGAAAAGTACGAAATTGGCATGGTATATGACGTTTAAAAAGTCCGGAAACTGTTGTTCATCAGCACATATCACCGTTCTATCTGGATAATCAACAGATTAAGAAAACCAAAGGTAACTAAAATCATTACTGTAAAACAAACTTATCATTTGATAATCCATTTAAAGATATGTATAATCTAACGAATTCGACAAAACAAACTTGAAATTGAAATACTCCAAAGATTGTAATCGAAATTGCTCCTATGAATCAAAGATATGAGAAGGTATGTATTCAACAGTATTATATTCTATTATGTAGCAAACATAAAAATATAATAGACATTTCTATACAAAGACCTAAAATATAACATTAAATTTAATGGTAATTTATAGTTAGATTTTCTTCATTCATATACGAAACTCTTAAAGTGTTGTAAGATATCAAAGAAATGGATACTATTTTATAACTAGAAAAGAGAAATTAATTTATTAGTTCAGTATATTGCAAGGAAGATTAATATTAGTCAATTCTAAATATCAGCATAATTCTATTTCTTTAGTTCAATGTTATTATAGTATATTGTTTGACAGGCTACTTCAGGAGTCGGTAACTTTTTTGGAGCTAGTTTAGGGAGCCGCAAGTACCATTGTGATCTGTGTATTAACTAACCACAATTCCTAATCAAAAGAGCCACTGATTACCGACCCCTGGTCTCATTTATAAATATCTATCAAAATCTGACTTAAACTCAATAGAAAAAATGCTTTAAAACGTTTCTTTTATGACACTTTATATACAATAAACGTTCAAGCAAATTTTATTAATTATATATTATATTAAAATATTTGGTAAAAGTAAAATTACATATTAAACATAATCAACATTATAAAATGAGTTGTAAATGAAATTGCTCTTACTGAAACTTATTTTTTATGAGTTTGATGGAGAGTTTATGGAATAGGAGCCACTCCTTCGACATGAGTGTAAGAAATTAATATGAAATATCGTATAGGAAATTGCAGTTTTACATCATAGCTAGTAATTTTACTCTGATAATGGCTTAAGTAACTTTTAAATATCGCGTACGCTTTTAAAGTCAATCTATTTTAGAGCGACCACTCGAGATCTATAAATACCATATATTGTTTTAATAATTTCAATTTGCTTCGGCGATTGCAACCTTTCCCGAAAGGTAGTAGTTTGCTGACCTCAAAACGGGATTAGAGCAGTCGACTGATTTATGCTTACCGACTGGCTTTAATAAACATACAAATAAAAAACGAAACAACTCAAGAAATTATTAGTTGCAATATGATAAAATCTTTAATAAAGCGAAGCAATTGCAGCAGTTTCGTCCTTATATTTCGCAAACGTTTCCAACTGGGAATTACGGGAAATCGATTCGATGTTCATAATTAATTGAAAGATTTATAAAAAAAATATAATCCATTAATGGAATTCGCTAATGGCTCAATTATCGCCATTCACTTGGATCATCAACACCAAATTCAGATTAAATCAATTCATAACAAAACAATTAATGATGTTATAAGTGAATGCACATTCGATTAAACGTTTGGTATTTTATGGAAAATCATTTCGTAATAGCCTCGCTCAACGAATAACAACGAGCCATAGTGACGGTAACGGTCTTAACAATATTTTATTAAAGATTGCATTCCTTTCACAAAACCAACAGTTGCCGTTCCACATATCACTCAGAAGGAGCGAAGAAGACCTTCCTACTCTTCCACTTGGCATTTATTCAAGTAGATTTCTGTCCGCAGCAAATATACCGCACACACACACATTGCCCTATTTTAAATTCGCAACTACTTAATATTCCTCTGAATTCAATTACACCGTGACAACTTCCTAATTGAAATGCTAAATACTGCTCGTGACATATCTAAAATTATTTAACATAAACCATATAACTTTAAGTAACACAATCATTTTAAACTTTTGTTAAAATTTTCATAGAAATTTATATTGAATTATCAGGAAGAGTAACAAAGAAGTCTGGTATATATTGGAAATTTAATTAAAATAAAACTTGTAGCTTGTAATATATTGGCCTTATTGCATCATATAAAGAAGAACATAATATTTACTTAGGTAATCTGATGTTGTTTATTATGCTACAAGTGTACATCCACACTGCGCATGATATGAGACAATACTGTTTGTCAGGTGTACCAACTTTTATTGGTTATCATTTAATTTGATGATACTAAAATTACACTGGTTGATTGCTGCAACGCAAGACACGTGCTAGATATTATACTCACCTGGAGGCCCTTATCTTCCCTACATACAATGATTTTCTATCTATTTATGAAAATTTACTCAGTTTTCAATTGGAAATTGCTCTGCTACTTTAGATACACAATAAGTCATTAAAATAGCAGTAAACAATATTCAATTTCATTAATTTTTTTCAAAAATATTATAAATGAAATATTGATATTGAAGAGATATTAATTTTCTTATTTTATGCTTCTTTTATTAAAATAAGACAATAAAATATTACATTTTAAGATTTGGTATTTATTTGAGTATATACATAAAAAGGTTACAAAATGAAAAACATTAACATTATTAAATTACATAACGTTATTAAATATTTGTGTAACTTAGATTATGAATTTTAACACAGAAATTATGTCATAATAGTAAAAAAAGATGTGAACACAAATGAACTAAGTGTAGTAAACTAGGAAAATCAAATGAAATTGTAATTTGAGGAAGACATTTTACTAATTCTCTTAATTCCAAATTTTCTTTAATATAGTTCCATAATTATATATTTCTATGAAATAAGAAACTAAGAAACCAGAGAATCTTTAAAGTTATACCAACGTCTCCGAAAATGTACTAATTCTTAATTGCTTCTATTTATTTTTTTTACGCTTTGAAAGTATTAAATGTCAAAAACTTGATCATTTGATATTTCCTTTATAATTCAATGAAATTGCATTTTTTTATATTTTCGTTATGCTTCAAAGTATTAAATGTTAAACATCAATCATTTGCTATTTCCTGCATAATTCAATAATTGGATTCGCAAAAATCTTTGAACTGGTGCAAAAATAGAACTTGCCCAACAGTTTGAAGTTATTTACTATAAAACATTACGTAAAATCGTGAGTAAGACATCGGCGTTTGAGAGAAGATCATCGAAGTTTGCCAATTTTTTTCGTCGCGCCTATTTTTATTTCGAATACAAACAAAAATAAATATTGCTGGTTATAAATAACGTGTATGTTTCTAGTTTTTATTTTATTTTGATCGTCCAAATCCAGCAAACGTTTATTAGGTATAGAAATATAAAAAAGAAGTATATATATATAAATAATATGAAATGTATAAATAAAATGAAAGAAAAAAAAAAGAAGATGTTTAAAAATATTTACATAAGAACTTACGCGTGTTTTTTATTTGACTTCGCTTTGTTTGCTTCTGCGGCAGTGCTTAATCAATATTAAAGTTAATAATTAGTTTGTAAACAATTTTTGTTTGAAATGATAATGAAGTTTTAATTGTGTTTCGAGTTTCGCCGAAGATTTAAAACGCGGTTTCCATATAATCACGAGGCCTTCTGACGAAGCGATTTGCATAAAAATATGTTTTCCTTCCAAGTTAAAAAATGCACAGAGAATGAATAACAAGATGCACTTACTTAGTTCATATAAACTTATGAAAAGAGTTTAAAAAAAAAATAAATAATGTTATGACAGTCGCATTCATGATGAATATTAAACAATCGATGATATGGCGTCATATCTCGATGACGCTCATCTAGCAATGTTTTTGTTTTGTTTAATAATAGATGTGTTTCAAGGACGATGAACATGTTTGGAGCGGATTTTGCATATTACTTTTTCTTCAATCGTTTTATAATTATACTTTCTATCATCATGTTTACAATCTTCATTTTTTTGTTGTTGTTGTTGTTGCTTTATCAAATTCTTTAATTAAAATCGATTTATATTGTATATTGATTTAGCTGTGGAATGTTCTTGAATAATCTCGAACGGCCATCGCTTCGGAGAAAGCGTTTTATGGCAGAAAAGTGAGAGTGTTTTGTAGGTGAAAATGTGTTCGAATATTATCAATATTGGTTTTCTATTTTCAATCCTTTCAGTTTAATTAAAAAGGATCATTTCTTCAGAAGTTATAAAAAAATAAATAAATCACGAAGTTTAAACAAGTATCGAATTTTAGATAAACCAAGAGAGAATAAATATTATAATGTATGTGTGGATCATCTCGTGTATCGACTACGAAGCGAACTTTGGAAGTAAAGAAGTTGTCTAATCATTTATAGATTCTTTATAACATATTGGAAACGTGTGCAGTGGAACCTCGCTTAACTAGCACCTCGCATAAAGAGAATTTTGCTTAACGAGCAAAGAAAAATGTCTCGATTAACGAGCGACCTTTCGCATAACGAGTGACGAAGAGAAGAGAAGTTCTGGATTGTGCGCCTGTTACATCATTTTTAAAACTTGTGTACACATATTATCTGTATTTTTGTATATGTTTCACTATAAATTTGGAACCGATTAAATTCGTTAAGCGAAGTTCCACTGTATATAATATTTATTCAATACAAAATAATTTCAAATTTCTATTTAATAATTAGAAATAATATTATTAATAATAATCCAATTATTAATAAATAATTAAAATTAATTATATACTTAGTTATAATTTCAATAACTAATTTGTAGGTACTTGAACAAATTGGTTTGAGTGGACCGTTTTTTATTCTTCCAAGCTCTCTCGACTCTTGATGGAACTTAAGCACGCAATGAAATGTGTAATTTAAAATATTGAACTATACGTAAATATATTTTTGAAATCAAGAATAATATATAAAAAAGAGAGAAATTGAAAAAAATATAAATAATTAATCCAAAAACAATAAAATTATTACAGTTTTATTACTTTTTGAATTGAAATTGAATTAGGTATTAGGAAAATGAATGTTGACTATATTTTTTACGATACTTATAAATAATTAATATTAATCGAGTTTACTTTTATGAAATTATTTACAGTGGAACCTCACTTAACAAGCAAAATAAATTGTAAGAAAAATAACTGGCAAAATGGAACGCATTATCGTATTATATTAGTTTATATGGGGAAAATTGTTTCATTGTACGAGTAAATATCCAAAATCCTCGTTAAGCGAGGTTCCACTGTACTTAGATACATTTGAATTACTTACTATAAATTAGATAAATAAATAAGACTTCAATTTTAGAAACGAGTTTCACACTTAACTCTTTTTCAAACATACTGCTTGTATTTCTGTCATATTCCTTACTATGAGAGACTTCATTTATGCAAAATTTCTTAGTTCTAAACGAAGCGTCTTTTCAGACGGAACCCTAAAAGCTTTGAAGATAGTTCTGTAGAGGCGCAAAATTTGTGTTACGTAAATACGCTACAACATAACAATACACAACAATTTTGAAAAAAAAAAAACATTGTAGCAATGTAGTTTCCATTATAGTACTATTATTATTAAACTTGTATTCATGATCATGAAAATCATACAGAATTCAATTCTACAACTTAATAATCTTAGATTTCAACGAGATTTTTATATGATAGAAACATTGAAGATATGTTAAAGAGATTTTTTTAAATAAAAAGTTAAATAAATATTTTCATTAATAAATATTGCTTTTACGATTATTTTCATGGCTCTTTGTTAGGAAATGTGATAATTGTACAAATATCTTTATATTTTCATCTTATTTAACTCATATAAGATGAAAATATAAAGATCAAACCAAAATAATCTAAATTACATGTATTATTAAATGCAAACCAAAATGATTGCTTCTGAGTAGACTTTGCTAATTGATTGAAAAAAATTAGTAGAAAAATGCTGATGATTATTATAAGATATATACCTCGATTAAGATCAGATTGTTTCGAAAGTTAAGAAAATGAAGACGAAATGAACGACATTCCTGCTGTAATTTTTGAAAACTTTTTAATTGCTAAACGACTAGTGACTCTATATAAACAATTGTTAAATGAAAAAGAAAAATTCACTAACAATCAACCTAAAACACATATTTTAAAACGTTATTTCACTTTGTACGCAAGTTGACTGTTTGCTTTTGACTGTGTACTTGTTGATTGTTTCATTAACCTTGAAGAAAATTTATTGAAATGTGCTGATAATGATCTACGTTTCGTGGTTCTACGATGAGACAGTTAGAAATGCAAATATGGATTGTTATGATGTTCTTAAATACATCTCGGATGTAATTCTTCGATTGCATTATATAGAATGTTTTCCATCGTTGGTTGTTGGCTCCGTGCGTTTATTTTCACTGTACGCTTGCCCGACTGAGCTAATTGACTATCCTTTCGAACTTTGAATAGTCCGCTTTAGTAGTCTCGCGTCCGCGTAGCTATCCGTATGTTGTGTTATCATCGCTCACTGGCAAACAACACACGCGACTTCGTGTATACTTGGGATACAAATATATATATATATGTATATATAAAACACACAACATAACCAACCGTTTATTATGATGATGATCATACAAACTCACTAAACCCTGTTCGTCGTGCATCAACTGTTCAGTTCAATGCGAAAAGAACGAAAACAATCTTAGTGTGTTGTTCTCACCTTTTATATTTTTTATTTATATTTTTGGTATATATTGTTAATTGTTTAATTGGATTACCGTTTATAATCGTATTCGTTTTATGGAGATAAGGCTAAGTTCTGGTGGATGTTAACTGAGGTATAATATAAATGGATTTACTTTTTTTTTCTAATTACATTTGAATTTTATTTCATTACTACATGTTCTCGCTTGTTTCTGTTGTCATAAAAGAAGATCACTTGTTTTTTGTTTTTGGAATTTTCTTCGCAAGGCTACTTACTACGTACTACCAGTGATCAAATAGTTAGAGTGATACATAATTATGTGGATCAGAATGTGTGAATTTGAAATACATTGTATCCGATCTTTGCACCAGTAACGTATTATTTTTGGCGCTCTAACAACTACTACCCACCTACTTACCACACAATGTTGTTTTTCTCCAACATTCGCACTACACACTATTATTCCTCTTCTTTTGCAGCGTACCTAATAATTTTAGAAATGTCTCCACGTATTTTCGTATTTTTCACGCTTATTTTTATTACGGATCTAGAATAGGTCGTGGATTGTTTACGCCTGTATTCTTTAGTCCTTCAAAAAAATTACAAATTTTTGAAACTCAATTGATATTTTTGTTTTTACATATAAATATTTATATAATTGTAATATAACTAACAACAAAAATAATTACAACTTTTGATTGTTCATAATTAACTAAAAAAATCTAAGCTAATTTTACGCTTAACACCTTTGTTAATTAATTTTAACGTGTTTTTGTCTCTTTATAACATTTCTTGATTTTTTTTTGTATGTATTCTGCTGTAATTAAACATTGTCGTAATACACGTATTATTGTAAGAAAAATAAAGTTGTTTATTCGAAAGATGTAAATTTAATTAATGTCCCTGATAGAATATGCATATTCAGATTATTAAAATAAATTTAGTCATTATTTGTAATATTGGTTTTTACGAATTAATTATTTCGTAAACTGAGAACTTCATAAATGCCTAAATATATAAACGCAGAACCACGAATTATAATGATGTATTCGTCAGGACTACAAAATATTTGTTAATTGTAATAATATACATATTGTATACATTTTATTATGATTTACTTTAGCATTGAGCAATTCTGGTGATGATTTGAGGCAAAAACAGTTATGAATCATTATTTTGTTTGTATATATCAGGTGGTGGGCAGACTTTTTGCAGAAAGGGCCGTACCTAAATTTTTTGGTATAATAATTTTAAAAAAAATCTCAATCATAATATAAAATATATATAATATTTGTGTTTTGTTGTGGCTCAACTAGCCAGACTCTTGAAGAGCCGCATGCGGCTCGCGAGCCACAGTTTGACCACCCCTGGTATATATGCTTCTTAAGTCTCTATCGATCAAAACAACAGATATTGAACATTTCATGATTTTCATTTTGTATTAAAAATATGCTGTTACAAACTAGAATTTACATTATGTATTTTTTGTTAAAAACGCTGCATCATAGATTGTTCCTACTTTAAAATATAAATTAATTAAAGTTATAACTTAGAAGTAAAGTAAAGTCTGGTAGATTTAGTAATTAAAACGCGATATTAGTTTTGATTATTAATTGGTAACAAAAATACAAATAAATGTGAGATCATTATTTCATTTTGAATTGTTGCAAATTAGAATAACAAATTTATATGTTTTATTGCAGTAATAATATTTTTTTTAATATTTATTAATTTAAATCAATAATAGTAAAATACTTATACAGATAAATGATGACAAAACAATTAAGTGACAAAATCATTGGAAACTACTTATATCATATCAAATGTTTACAACCAAACTGAATTTATAATAAGTATTTAAATGTAGACTAGAATTTCCGAAACTGTAGACAGGTTTAATGAGAAACAAGATAAAATGTAAAAAAATGACCTTCGATAGACGAAGAAAATATACTGACATCATGAGTATTTTATGTATATGTTGTGCAACAACTCTTGTTGTCGCTAACGGAGTTTATTTTTGTTAATACGCAAAATTAACAAATTGAGAAATACAAAGAAATTGATAATGCACAAATTCACAGTATTTGTTAATTTTTTTATCGTGAAATTTGTTTAATTATATTTGTTTTGAAAATGCAAATGTTTATTAATAACAACAACAACAAGAATATTTATTGAACAGGTTAATTGGTTCCGCGTAATATGGAAATCACGTTATAAGTAACTCAGAATTAGCACAAATCTATGGAAAACTAATTATAATACATCATCAATTCAATCAATCAATTCTTTATCCATTTTTTTGTCTACCAATTGACATAGATGTATCAATTAATACCATCAATTCTACTTCATCTAATGTGGTGTTTCCCAACGTGGGAAAATGTACTCGTCTATAGTTTAGGAAATTTGTATATGTTACATAGGAGGCATAAGAATTTTAGAAAAACTTAGGTTGGGCATGTCATAAGAAATAGGTTTTCTGTAGAAGCAACGTTACAAGATAATCGTGTCGAAAAATATTTTATACTTTCTAAGTACATCTACGAAGTATTTGTTGGTTAATTAAATAAGATTGATTAACACGAAACTGAATGTGTTTATAAAATTATCAAATGTGTAAATATTAATAATTATTTCATTTAGATTGACGTTGAAATTGTCAAAAATATTTAAGTTTGACGAAGGAAAAGGAATTTTCTTGTTGATCGACGTTTGATGGCGCATTTGAAATCACGTCTCGTTTAATGAAATACATATTATTTCGCAAGAGTTACGTATCTTGCTTACATGTGTATAAATATTTTGTAGATTATAATGGTCTATTTTTGTGCGAGGGACCTTCGGAGCGCGCTGTATACTAAATTTTATTTAAATACGATTATACGATTTCATGAATGTTAAGTACTAGAGGCTAGTCGATAATTGCTTCTATTTTTCTGTTTCTTTATAAAGTACGAGGTATTCGGAGAATGGATTAGTTAGAGGCAATTAATTAGTATTATTAATTGAATAATTTATCACTGGGTACGTTTTCTCCCTGTTTTCGTTCTCTCTATTAATTTTGTTCACATTGATCGTAATTATGCTAAGGTTGTTATGTCAACGGTGCACTTTATATAATTGTGTTTTCCAGAGACAAAATTATAAAATACGGCAAACTTTTGAGGTGGAATAGCCAAACCTTTCTCTAATAACAATTTATAAATTATTTGAGAGCCACAAACTTTAGATACATGGAAGTGCAAATTTTGTGTCCATAAGAATAAAATAAATAAATTCGAGTATTAATATCATTTTTTAAGTCACACTTTTCCAAAAATTCAATAATTTTATTAAGTGTGCTTCTGTTATTTATAAATTTGAGATTTGGCCTGAAAAAAATGAGGAATGTTTTGTCGTTGGTACAGTTAGGAGGTTAATTGTTTCACGAAATTCTTGGTTTATTTACATTTTAACTGGTCGGGTTTTCTCCGCGAAATCGAAGGCACTGTTTGACCATTCTGCCCTGTGGCTGTACGCTGGAATTTATGTTGAAAGTGGCTCTGGCTAAAGAGTATAATTAAACTTACCGTTGCTTCATTATTAACAACAATTTCACTAAAACACCGTGCAATCTTTTTTTATTGTTTATAATTATCATGTTTAAGACTACTACAGTTTATATCTGACACACTTTTCATTATTAACCCTTCGAGGTGTAGTAAAATCTGCATTTCAAAGAAAATTACAAGATATAATTTAAAGACTTGTTAATCTAGAAAATTATTTCCCATTTTAGATTACCGATCACCCATTATTTACAAGTTTGCTTAACTTTTTTTTTCAATAGTTTCATCAGTGCTGATTCAATATAGTACGGTTTGAAAATTTACAGTTCCTCGATTAGTCCGGTTTCAATCAGTGCGGGACATTGGCGAAACCAATTTGCATTATGCGTAGTATTGCTGTATAAATATTGTTTGTATGTTACTAAACCAATTCTTTAAATCTCAGTTCAAGAATCTTTAACATTGAGTTTAACGAGTCAAATATGTAAATTAAATTAAGAAATTTAGCATTGATCGGTTCCTTACATAAAAACAACAAAACTTTATTTTCGTCACCGAAAAAAATACAATTTAAAAGGCTGAAATAAATAAATATTATTCTACTTTAAATAAATCAAAAATAAATTTAGTAAATTAATTGCTTCTTAATTAAAGTATATTTTATATCATCCACAAACGAATATACAGTGGAACCTCGCTTAACGAGTTTAAGCCGTTCCAAAATTTCATGAAACATATTCAAAAATACACATAATACAAAGTAATACCAGGCGCGCAATCCGAGACTTCTCTTCTCATCGTCACTCGTTCCAAAATATGTGTACACAAGTTGTAGGGAATTTTCTTCTCATCGTCACTCGTCTATGCGAAACGTCGCTCGTTTACTACGAAGTGACATTCAAAAAACACATAACAATCCGACTTTCTTCTCATCGTCACTCGTATGCGAAACGTCGCTCGTTAAGCGAGTCATTTTAGTTATGCGAGGTTTCACAATATCTCTTCTCATCGTCACTCGGAGGTTCCACTGTATTACAAATAAAAGTTTAAAAGTTATATTTAACGGTTAGTAAGTAACTAATTTGTTGAAGTTTAATAACCTGATTAGTACCCATATTTTGGCTTAAATTAAGCTAATTCAATGCTTCAGGAATGCCATCGATTCTATATTCATATTTTTAATTGCTTTTTAACAGGCGAGTTCTTAGAGACAACTATCTATTTGTACTAAAATGTCTTCTAATTAAAACTGGTCTAAAACGCTTTTTTTTATAGATTAAATTTTTTTATTACGTAAATTTATCATGTGACATTTCTCATTTTATATGCTTCTTGTTCTTATTTTAAATGTAGCAATGCTAGATAACAGAACATTAGCAGTTTTTTATAAATATTTATTTTTCGTTTCAAGTAATCATAAAAACGCATGTCTATAAACAGATGAAGTTTATCATGAACGAGCCTCCACCTCCGCCTCCTCCTCTTCCCATTAATCATGCTTCATTCATAAAACCCACACGCGTCCGCACGTACCTCAAAAATATTAATGAATTGTACTACATTTTAAGATGCGAATGCACAAAGATATTCTGTCGAGTACAAACTTGCAAAACAAGAATATTAATCAACTAAACTGAGAAAATGCAATTATTGAATCATTATCATAGCTCAACGATTCCAAAGATCATAATTTTTACGATTTGTACTGTTTTCAATTAGATTTTACTATATTTATCAGTATTATACATTAAAACTGTTGATGAAATTATATGAACATAAACTTAAGATTTAACCAATTATTTTGATGAAAATCTAATATTTTCATTGAAATACCATGATTGAATTGCACAGTTGAACCAATATTGTGTTCATAATGATAACTAGATCATAGAGATTATTACATAAAATAAGTTAAGATAAACACATTTTGCAACAAATCAATTTGTTTTATTTTTCTTCTTATGTTATTTTGTTGAGATTGTTTTATGGTAATTTATTGTAATAAATGTTATTATTATTGCACATCTTGTAGTTTTAATGATTTAAATGCATATAAATTAAATGCATATATATGAAAACAGTTTGTTTTTACTATTTAATGAACTAATTAGTATTAAATTGTAATTGCGTTTTTTTTTTATTTTCTCATTATAAATGTATAAAATTGTAATTGTGAAGCTATTAACTGTGAAAATTGAACTTAAAAATGTAAATAATTAATTATAATGACAACGTTTTGATAATAATAACAATAATTTCCTCTTAAGAACTTAATAAAGACTCGAGAATAAAAGTACATTAATTTATTTTGAATAGAAGTGAATTTGATAATAATCTTAACACTTCGTCTGACTTTACGTAATATTGTTATTCGCGTGGCGTCTGAGAAACTCCATTAAATATAATATAAAATATATTAGCTGCTTAGTATGTTAATTTTATATGTTATTCCAATAATGATACAAATATTGTCGTGTTAAGGTTTTTCCTTTTTTTCTCTAACTAATTGAATAAGAATTTTTCATGGAAATCCCAAAACCTTTGTCACTGATTATTTATGCTCATTGAAGCATTTCGACTTTGATATCATTCTTTCAAATATTGATGAATAATGTAGTATTTTTTATTGTTTTACCGTTTTCCATATAGTCGATAAGAAAAAAATATGCGCAAATTCCAAAACACAATAATCATATAATATTTACTACTTACTAAATTGTCTTTGCATTCTTTGGCTTTCAATGATTTCATTATTGATATATTACACAATATGTAGGCTTATATAACAAGCGGATTTACAATGTATCTAATTAGATTTTTATATAATTAATCTTTAGATATTCCAAAAAGATGTTAAGTAGTTCAAGTAGTTCTTTCCATAATTCAATAAAATCGTTTGTACATTTTTTGAAATCGTAAACACTTTTTTTTTTTGGTTTTTACTAAAAACTTATCGATTTATTTTCACATTTGCTTTATAATTTGTTGTACTTTTTGTAAGATAATTACAAATAAATATAAATCATTGAGAATACTAACTTTCATAACTAGTTTGCTCTACTTATACCTAAATATTTAGATATTACTTTTTAAAAGTAGCGTGACGATTGACGAAACTAATTTTGATTGCTAGACAATTAAGATTTTGTGTTAAGCAAATAGGGTAGTAGAATTAAACGCGTTTTTTTTTGGGGTGATCGTATGCCCTAGATCCGACATATTTAAAAAGGAAATAATACTTAAAAGTCGTAACTTCGTCCGTCCACGCGATAATTCACTATGCTTAAGTACTTTTGCACGGAGATTACGTTTTACGGATTTGCCATGCCGTATTTACGTTTCATGCTCCTGTGTGTTTGTGTTGCTGTTGCCGTTTCGTGACGCACACTTTTTTTTTATTATTTCGCTTCGCAATTATATTAATGTTCTCGTTTTGTTTTTCAGGTAAGTGATCCGTATCTCCTTAATTCGTCGACGAAACTCGAATATGCACGGCGGCACTTTGTATGGTAATGAGAAGTCTGAGGAATTGCGGAAAGTTGCAAGCCTCAATTCGATCCTAGCCAAGCATATTTCGCAAGTAATAAACTGACAGACCGGAACTTGCAGTGTATTATTGGAGGTAAGAACGTGGTGGTAACTACGTGGTAATTAGTATGTAGCAGACGGCTAACGCTTTTAAAACAATGCATATAAAATAATGAAAGAAAAAGAGAAAAGAAAAACAAGTATAAGAAAGATTGAGAAAGAGAGAGAGAGAAAAAAATGAAAACGGAAGTTTCGTTGCTTCCGCCGACAAACAAACTATGTAATTTGCAATTTCTCTAGATGATTCATTCGTTCGCATTTTTACACGATAATTCATCCCATATTCAGTCTACGAAGATGATAAATTATTTTAATGAATTCACGCTTTTTATGGACGTTGTTGCATACTCGTAACCGACGAGTAAACGTAATCTTACTATTATGCAGCGCTTACCTTCCTCTACAAGTTATATGTTTACCAAAGTTGTTATTAAGTAGAATATTCCGCACCGATAGAATCTTAATAGATTTCACATATACCGTGTTATAGCTTAAAGAACTTATATTTTTATATTAATTAAAATACTTTAGAACCAAAATATCAAATACAATCTAAAAAATTAGGAACTTCCAGTAGTTTCAAAACACCTTTTAATTTTAAACTTATTTTCTCTGTAACGTAAATTGTTATCAAGCAAGTAAATCAAGTACTTATTTTAATATAATGTAATTACATATGAAATAAGGTGACAAAATGTATGCAATTTATAAATAATCCTTGAAATTTACTAGTATGTATAGCATTAGTAATTTAAATTAGAATCGACTATATCGTATAGAAATTTTATGTTATATTATCCTGGTAGTATAAATATATACTAAATAGATTTCGATGATGTCTTATATAAATAATGCAATTGATTTATTACTCAACTATTGTTTTTTTTAAATTTCTGTTTTAATTAAAAACAAAAAAATAAACATTTCGTTCTTAGAATTATTAAAAATGTTATTTAAAGTATTACGTGTCAACTCTGACTTTAATTGATTGTGTTCACGAATAATTTTGTATGGTTATGCCAAATGTTTGAGTTTATTAGATTTACCACCTACAGTCAGTCTGGATGAAACTTAATATAGACAGGTCGAAAGAAAACATGTTTGGCAAATTCTTCTCAGCATTTTCAAGTCGTGGGCGGATCTGGGTGATGCCTATTTAAACACCTCGTGACAGGGATATGGCGACAAGTCTTCTGTGGAAATGATTAAATGTTATTGAATACAAAAATACTATTTCGTTTAAAATGATGTATTCATTCGTGCATACTCATGTTTAGGAAATGCTTAAGAAGGTCGAAGAAATCAATTCGTAGAAATTCACGAAGGTTGCGTTAACGAAGCATTGAAGACACACTTAATTAATGATGTTACTACATTATAAATAAACGCATATTTTCGTTGTCTCCCAGTGATTGCATTCTAAACACAGTGGAGTTTCAGTAGTTGGAAATTTGAACATTATTATTTACATAGGGTTTCTTCCTGTGATCTCTAATTATTAATTCTACTTACACAGTACATTATCATTATTATGGGGTAGGAGTTGTGATTGTAAGTAGTGCTTTATTTATATTTCAATATAATTAAGGATATAATCTGTATTTTTTACATATGCTTCAAATTTGAATACGAATGACCTTAACGACAAATAATTAACAAATGGGTTTATATTTGGGTGCAAAGGTATTAAATTTGTTTAATATTTTAATGGATTTACACCTGTGAGTACTATTGAATTTTTAAATACTATTCTATAAAATTTAAATTATGTTTCTGCAAATTTCAATAATTGCTATCAAAAGTAGGTATCTGAAATATATATTTGGTTGTGCGCTATAAATTTGAACCTACACAATGTATAATATTGATAGTGTATGGGCGAAAACGATATTCAATAATTTATATGCGTTTAGTTGTAGGTCGTAGCTACAATATGGCAGTAACTTGTGGAAGAAGTTGAATTGTCGGCGGAATAGAAACGGGCGAGTAGTATAGTGTGCTGCATGTAATCTAGTATTGATTAACTGTAGTAGTGTGCAAAAATATGTGGGCTGTTCGAAGGTTCTTGACATAGACGGTAAAACCGTGGGCGTCGCTGGAAACAACCAGTATGATGCGACCAATGTTGTCTGCATATCCAGTTAGTCATCATTCATCATCATCATAACCATCATTCTCATTCGCAGATCAGCGGATTAATGAGCGATGAATAAACAAAGTAACCTTACATCAGTGCATTCGGGGATACCCTATATAAATATAGATGTTCATGCTTTGCAGCAGATTACGAGATTATTCGTTCGCTGTTTAAAGCACACGAGCAAAGGTCAATTAATGATAATATTTCACATTTCATATGTGTATTATTGTATTTTTCGTTGATAATACTCGTAATTTCACAACGTTCATACATATACATAAATACACGAAACAGCATAAACAAATAATAAAAGCAATGTCAAATGCACTGTGAATTTTTTATTAAGTAATAATTTCGTTATTTCTCCTCCTCAATCACATAGGTTAATTAACTTTTGGATAATTACGCAATCGATCAATGCTATTCTTCGCATTAAGAGTTAATATTTTCATGATCTTTCGCCATAGGAAATTGCCTTTTCAACATTTACTTAAAAAAAAACAATTAATCTTTTACCATTATACAACTTTTGTGGACTTAATTAACGAGGATTCTTAATATATTGCCTGATGAAAAGTATACGTGGATTTTAATTAGAAAGATTTTTTAAAACTTCTCAACATATTAATTAATATTATGAATAATTTCTTACATTTTTCTTAATAATACAATAACAAAACTTATGCCTCGCATAGTGCGGCTTCTATCAGTCCGGATTAACTATAGGTCAGTTTGAAAGACATTGATTAGACCGGTTTCAAATAGTGCGGGTAATATCTCGTATTGGCATATTTTGGTATCACCTGTACTATTTACATTAAAGACAGTTTTGTTTTACATCAAATTCACTATTATTCAGATCAAAATGATGTCTACGGAAAGTGACAAAACGATTAAAAATTTTGGTAAAAAATACAGTTAATATAGATAGATTTCTTTACAATTTTTTCTAAAAACCTCTTTGACTATCAAAAGTGATTGATTTAATTCAAATGCAGATAAAATACAAAAAGCGTATTTAAAACTGTTACAAAGGACTATTGACTATTTCCATCCTAATTACTAATATTTATATAATTATAGAGTATTATATGAACAAATAATTATACTGTTATATTTCCAATTTAATCGCAATGATAATGAAAATAATAATTATTGCATTCATTTAAATTAAATAAATAAACCATATCTTTACTAACTTGAACAAACAAGTGCATGTCTCCATAGATAAAAAAAAAACATAAAAATTGCACAAATACAAATGTTTAAACATAAACGTTGAAACAAAGAATCATGGACCAATTAAAAGAAAATAATATAATATATTGGAATTAGATAACGTTTGGGTGTGTACTAAACGGAAAGTTGGAAAAGAATATTCGACAATTTGGAAAGGATTTTGAAGGTTAGGGTGGAGAAACGTTCGATTAAATGAATTATTATTTTTCTTGATATCGTAATTTCCTTGATTACGTGTTACTATGGATTTTTATGTCGTTATGGATTTTTATAAATCGATAATTATGATTTTTATTATATTAATTATTATATTGAAATGAAATGAAAAAAATAGTGTTTTAAAATATAATTCTATTTTAAGTTATGTATTATAATAAAATCTTTAAATAATTTAGTTATAAAACTTAAATGGTTGGCAATGTTTCAATTTTATAATTTACATGTAAGTTGAGAAAGTTACTTGTTTTGTTTTATATTTATCGTACTAATTATACTATATTATTGGGCAGTTAAAAACAATTGAAAGAATATAATAACAAAATTGGAGAGAACGTGCGTGAATAATGAAATTAATTGAGACCAATTAAGCAAATTTGTGAAAGGAGAGAAGGGAAGTAACAACAACAAAAAAATCGTGTCGGTATTATTTTATACAATTTTTTTTATGAGGTAAAACTAATATTCGTGTAAAATTACATAGCAGCATTCTAATTGGAATTAAAATATTAATTGCGTGGAAATGTTAGGTCGTAAAAAAGAAGGAGAATATGTTTACGTTCAATTGCCGCGTGTGGTCGGTTCATTCACCGGCTTCCTTCCTCATTTATTATTTTTTTATTAAGACCATTTCGGTGTCTCGACTTTAATTGAATCCTCATCCTCCTTGGCTTTAAAGCCACGTAGTCAAATTACATGGCGTAAACCAAATCCACTTTTTAATTATCTGAATATTCTATATTTATCCATTAGAATTTGAACTATATTAGTGGAATAATACAGGAAAAAATAAATAAATAAACAAAAAAGCAATAACCTCTTTATTTATCTACGTTATTTTGACCAAAAACTAAAAGCGAAAACAACACGCTTTTATCAGTCGCTAACTATTTTCACAAATTACTCATTTATCAGGAAAATATTAATCTACACACTTAATCTCAATCGTATTGTGCAATGTGAACACTTATATATTTATTTCTATTTTTACATTTATTGAATTTATATTATACGTAAGTTATCTCAGTAACAAAACGAAACGATGTTTATGTACATTATTGTAGAATATTTGCGTACGTCAATTGTGTTGTTGTGATATTTTCGACTTAATATTGTCATCTCACGATTCTAATGCTAATAATAATAAGCCACAATTTTCATATTCGAGCAGTTATGTAAATGGAATGTTATTCGTTTGAAAACAAGACGGAATTCGAAAAGCAATGGGACGTTGCGTGCGTCTCGCTTTCTGATTTGATTATTAATAATTGTATAATTCCGTTCTGCAGATCTGAAATACACTTCACGATAATTTCCTCGCAATTTGCTTTACGTTACGTAAAACTTTGCTTTTCTCAAGTTCTATTTGTATACTTTATTTTTATGTAAATGTTACATTAATGTTGATTGCATAAATCAGTCTAACTTTATGACTCAACCTTTTTGTACAAGGTTATGTAAATCTGAAATGATTTAACCCTTTGCAAATTGGCGGCGGATATATCCGCCCTGCTCTTTATACAGGAGACTTGGCCAATGAAGGCCATCAAATCTTAGTTCTTAGCCAGACGTTTCAAGAAGCACCTTACAGAAATGTTCAGTTGTCTACAACAGTGGTTCTCAAACTTTCTCACGGACCCCGTCTATCATCCCCACACTTTCAAAATCACGGGTCTACAAGATGCGACTAACCAAAGGAATCAAACTATACATAATCGTATCATTTGTACTTGTATTCGTTGTAATCATTTGAAAATTTAAACAATATTTTTGTGGAATTATACAGTTTTTAATGAACAAATTAAGTAAAAGAAAAATAATGGGTGAAGTAAAAAGTTCTGAGCGTTTTGTCCCATACATCGGGAACAGACTTGAGACCAGCCTTATGCAAATGGTTCGAAAAGGTTTTCTGGCTAATCTTCAGTTCATGGGCAATGGAATAAGTTCTCGCAATCCGGTATAACTCGACAATTTCCATGATTTTATCAATATTTTCGACGATTTTCCTACCAGAAATGTCTCATCTTCGACGTCTGTATTACCAGAACAGAAGCCTTGGAACCAACGCTTTGCTGTTGCATTCGATACCGTATTGGGTCCATAAACAACACAAAAATTTTCAGCTGCTTGCTCCGCGTTTCCTCGTGGTCGTAGTGATACAGAAGAATGTATCGAATTTTCTCTTTTTTACCTCCATTTTGGAACGATCTAACACACAACTGGATTGACTAAATACAAAACTGTCAAAGATCTTTTTTAAAGCGTTATGTCGTCTTTAAGTCGCATTATAGAATGACAAGATGCAACTTATACATCGTGAGATGTGACTCACTAAAGCAATCTAACGAAAAATGCTCAGAACTTTTTACTTCACCTATTAATATTCAAAACATTTAAGTTAAAAGATTAATTAACATATCCACTAAGAAAATATATATTTATTGATTAAATATATTAGATTATGTATAAACTGATCTTGCTTTATTTCAAAATAAAGATTTTTGAACTATGAATTTGCTATAATAGATTTTTTACAATTAAATCGATTTTTCAATTATCAACCAGTAAATATTATCAAAATAATATATCTTAACAACTATTTGATAAAAAACTCGCGTTATTCTTTTTTTATTTTTTGTTATTTTCAGATCAAAAAAATAAACAATGACGTTAAAAAAAAACAATAGACCACGTAACGAATAATTATTAACCAAATGAATACCATTGTACTTGATTTTGTTGTTATTTTTCATTCAATAAAAGAAAACGGTTTTATCATTCGCAACGGTTTGCGTCATACTTTTATGGAATACTATTTTTTTTAATCGGTTTTTGGATACAATTTTATAGTTGAAAATGTTTATAAATTATTGTTATTGCAGATTACTATAATTAAAGCTGTGGATATACGCGTGAAAAAAAAAATGTATGACGCAAATCTTAATAATAACCATTCATTTATCTGACGTTCCAATGTGTTTATTATGAGAGTTATTCAAACGGCGTTTTATTATTTTAGTCATAGTTTATACATGTTACAGTAGTTTTTTTTACAAGATAATAATCATTGTATAAATTGATAAAAATGATAAAACTATTGAAATAATTATAAACAACATTTGTTTTTAAATAGAGGATAGACAAATTCCACGACTATAATAAATTGATTGTACACACAAAAATTGAAATAGTAAAGGTTTACTATTGTCAGAATATAAATCTTTATTATTTAATTGCCTGAAGGTAATTATTATTGTTGTAAAGAAAACCATCTTTATTTTCGACCATTTTATTTAAAAAATACAAATAATACATAAACTGAAAAATGTTAACACTAAAGGTATTTTGCATATATAACTAATTCTACCGTGTCGGGGTCAAAACGACGCATTGTTATATTAACCAATATCAACTAGAATATATTTCTAGTCTGGAATTCTTATTATATTTGTCCCATTTCGTATTTTTAACAATAAACTTTTGAACGTTTAATGAAAAAAATGATTTATATTTCAATTTTAATTTATATTACTATGGATATGTAACAATTATAAGTGAATAAATCTCATAAATAAAATAAATATTACATAAATTTCTATAGTCATAAATAAAAGTTAGTTATTTCTTGATAAAACTCTGTGGTGTATTCCGTTACGTTATATTACGAAAGAATGCTGGTCCATATAATATTTTATTTTGTTATTTTCCATTTGCTCACTTTCTCTGTGGAGAATGAACAATCTCAGATAAATGGAAAACGTATTAGAGAAAGATGCAGTTATACGCAGTGACGAAATATAAAAAAAAATCTCATGATTGTAGTACAGTGAGTACTTAACAGCGTGGTATTACTCATGACCTGAATATATGAATGAAACGTAGTAACATGAATGGACGACCACGGTCGGAGGGGCATCCTCGGTGGAACGAGCGCCACTAATCATTGGTGAAAGTCTTATCCCGAGATATCCCGAACCTGTGATCATCTTAATCTTATCTTATTGTGTATGCCGTGTATCTCATCCCCCGTGGCCACACAATTGTCAACACACTATTTACTAATTATTACTATATCAATATATAGATATATATATATAAAAAGCAACAATAACAAAACTATTTGCTTGACCTAAATTCTTGTGGAACCGGATTCCGTATGCATACACACAACATAGCACAGATTGATTTACAATTTTAGTCCTACTTACTTAGTCCAGGCTATTCGAGAAAAAAAATAAATAAGAAAATAACACACGCAAATATAAAAATATGTAGTGTGTTAGTTTTTAAAAATAAACCGCATATTTTCGTGGCCGTGCCGTTAATATAGTAGGAACAGGAACTATTAACTTTTCTTTTGTTTTTTCTTCTCTCTAAGCCGTATTTCCAGCGACAGCTGAAACTATTTTCGTGAGGAAACATTAATTTATTTCGCTTTATTACGATATTAAAACATCATAACATAAATAGATTTATGTGCAGCTCCTTTTTGATCTGTTGCGCAACGCTTTAATTATATTCCGATTCGTTACGGTTAAGCTGAAATTATCGTCGGACGATTCGAAATCGAATAGATTCAACGCGCACTAATAAATAGATTTGCGCAACTTTTGCGACCTTCTTAATTGCCGTATATTTAGCTAGGAGATCAAACCAATAAATATCTTGTTTTTTTTTTAGTTAGAAATGAACAAATTTGTATAAACTGTTTATTTATTATTTGGTGGCATAAGTATTTGAATTTCACTTTTGATAACGTTTGAAATACCAACCGATTATTTTATAAACTAAATTTGATATGAAATTTGAATTAGGTGTAGTGATTTGATTCGTGTTTTGTATCTATCCAAACAAATACACAAATATAACTTGTTACAATGAGATAGATTTATCGGTTTTGTTGCATTTGTTTCTTTTGTCGTTTTTATCAAATAATTGTGATGTCTACATTGAAAAGTATTTGTAAGAAAGTATATTAATCTATTTTTTCAAATATTGCAGTAATACGAAATTTGACATATATATAAAAGTAAAAACTAAAATAAAATGTGCTAAGATAAGTATATTTTGAATTTTTTTAACTTACGAACAAATTCGACTTACGAACAACCCTTTGGAATGGAACTAGTTCGTAATAAGTAAAGTATACAAAGAATCTATCTCAAAAAGGAGCTCAAAATGTTTGACACAAATAATAGAGAGTATTATAAATTTTGCTTCAGTAAGAGTTAATCTAACAACTGCTTACATCGAGTAAAATATGATATTTTTATTATTCTCTTAAATGATGACTAAATACTGAATGATAAAATAAATACTGAAATTTATGTTTGAAAAATGATGACTATTCTTAGTTAATACAGTAAAATCATACGAAAATGTCTGTTTTTATAGATGAAAACTTTCAATTTAAATTAGTAAAATTATATGAAGATCAGAGCCGTAACGAGAGTATAAAGCGTCCTCTAACACAAATATATAAAAAAAAAATCATATTTTACAAATATATTTACGACGCTTATGATTATATACGAAGTAGTATGTTTAAGACTTTATATGTTATAATGGAACATAAAAACATAAAACAGCAAACTTCATGCTAATAATGAAATTATCAATTTATTTTTTAATTAACTGAATAATTTATTTACTAATTTTACTAATATTTTGATATTATAATTAACCGTTTATTGGAAGCCATAATTCAAATACTATCGTATAATATTATATGGGAATATAGATTATAAAGAATATTTGAATCCTAATAAGTTAATAATTTATTAATTAATAATGGAAAGAATGATTCAAATTGAATTTGTGTGTAAATTCTTGACCGCATTTTAAATTGTCATGTTATTGCTATATTCAGGTTAGAATTGAAATGTTCATCTTTAAAAGCAATAAACGGTGCTGAAAACATACACGTTCAAATTGATTTATGCATCTTATGTGTTACAAGAAAAAAAGAGTACAGCAATAATAGTTTATACTTCAATTATAGATGTGTTATTAATAACAGCTGAAGCAGCAGTCAGGAATTCCGGCGGGGAAATTTTAAATGCGGATGCACGATAATGTTATACCTAGAAATGCAGGAGAGAGAACGAACGGCAATTAGATTAGAAATTCCACGTTCGGTATGTAGGTGATGTCCGGATGATTGACGGGATTTTGTGAAAGTGTAAGAATAATATGATGAAGAAGAAAAAGGAGTAGCAGAAGCTTGTAATGATAATAATGATATTGTCTGGCGTGAACGGAACGCGGAACTAAATGGGTCTTTCTAAAAATAACGTTTATCGTCTTCCACTTTTGTCCAGGTGTGTTTGCTTTTGGTGAGTTCGCTGACGTCTTCATAAAAAGAATTGAGTTTACGACTGCAGAATGGGCGGACCATGAAACTGTGAAGAGCACAAGGAACAGTCATTCATGATGTGTGTTTATGTTATAGCTGTTAGACTTCGTCATCGTTTATTACTTGTTTTACTCAAGATCGCTTCCTAATATTTAGGAAATGGGTATAAAACTTAAATATAATAACGGTTTTTGGATAAATAGACTCGTTGGATTAGGTGACTACCTTTAATACTTCTTATAATGTAATCACTACTGGTGGTATAATGTATAACAGGTTTTGTATAACTTATTGAATTAATACAAAACACACTTTAGGATCACAAAAAAATATCTCCTCAATTTTTACAGGTATAGAACTAATAAAATTGTATAATTGGGTAGTTAAAAAGTTTAGTTTAAACTAAAATTAATGTGTGGAATTATTTGCATTTACGAACCGAGACTCAAATGATTTGCATTTTTTAAAATTTAAGTTGCATAGTCATTACAGTAAGACAAATGATTGACAATCAACTTTTTTTCCTATATTCTGTTAACTTCAATTTAAATACATCTATTATGTTATACAACTATTTTCAAAGAAAAAAATATGCAATTGCAATGGCAAACTAAATAAAAAAATACTTGTTAATTGTATTCTTGTGTAATTTGTTGGTTGGCTGTCGTTTTATATCCTTAACATTGTCATTATCCATCGACATTGTCCATATGCTGAACTTCTTTCATTTGACTGTCCAATCATATTGGCGGAAAGACATTTGAACGATTAAAAAACAAATAAAAATACGTGACACAATTATTTACAATTTCTTTGAAAATGAATCCATTGTTATTCGTTGAAAATAACAGAATTAGATTTGCAAAGAGAGGTGAACGTCCAGCAAACCGCATTTTTTTTATTAACCAAACAGGAAAGGAACCGTTCCTTCGCAGAAATACTTAAAACAAGAATGTTAAGGATTCCAAAGATGCTTAATTCAAACGGCAGTTGTTTTGCCAAAATCAGGTGTTTTTACCAAGCATAGAATTTAAGATTTTATTTTTATTTGAAATACACATAATAACAATGATTTATCTCATCAAAATATTAATTTGCAATTGATGGGATCTCAGTTGTCGGGCTTTCCATGTAGACTTATTTAAAAACAAAAAATTTACTAAATTTTATCGCTGAACTTGTTTGATTAGACTTCGCCAGGCTAGACGAATATCTAATCTAGACTATATTTTTTTTATTACCCAAGAAACGTGAAAGTAATCGTTGAGGTTGTTACAGCCATAAACGTACATTTAATGAATGTGTTTATATGATCACCAGTGAAAGTAATTATTACTAATAAGAAAATATTTGTTTGATGATAATTATCAATAACAACAAACTTGGAAACGTGTTACGATGGCAATAAATTGGAATGGACAAGGTTATCGCTTACTAATTTATATGGATAGGTTAGTTATGGAAAAAAATTACTAAAAAAAAAATCTTACGCAAGCAAAGTTATTTTTTCTTCTATGTATACAAAAATAAATATTGTAGTAGAGTGTGTTTCGTCATTCTTTTTTCCTCATTCTTTGCTGGTTGAATTATTTAAATGTTTATTGACAAATATAGAAACTTAAATATTATAACAATAAAAGTAGCTGAATTCAAATTTAAAGCAATCCTATGTACCTTCTTTTATACCGACTGATGATTCTTGAAGAAGGGTAAGTTTTAGTTTTTTTTATAAAATTATAAGCTAATATCTTTTATTTTTTCTAATGAATTTTATATTTGTATAAATTAAATACCAATGTTATATTTAACGGAGTTTCTCAGACGCCACGCGAGTAAGCGAGTAACGTAGGGTTGAAAGGAAATGTTTGTATTTTTTTTATATTTTTTAGGTCATTTTTCTTAGTAACCTAATTAATCTATTATATTATGATTGGAAATTGATAAATTTATTTACATTTAATCAACATCTTCTTGTATTTCCAAGTATTTATATAAAACAAACTGTCGCTGAAAACGTTTCATCAAGTTGTTGTTGTTTTTGATCTTGCTCAATATATGAATTATATTTAACGGTGTCGCAAACAATTTATTTTTTTTATATGGATGCGCCTCGTAGATGTCGTGTTTTCATCGTTATGAGTCACGTACAATGTGCTTACATAAGTCCTCGAAAATAGATTGTTAAACAGATATAATGGAGGAATTCAATTCCCCGCAGATCACAATCATCGTCAATTGATATCTCATTGAATAAAAACTGTAAGATCACAAACATTTCTTGTGTTTATCATTATTTTTGTTAAATTAACAATCAATTTTGATAACGCAAATTTAAGTGCATTATCAAATTATACAACAAATGTTAATTGATGGTTTACGTAGTTAATTATTCCTGGTTAGAAATATAATTGTAGAAAATTTGCGAATCCTTTCATGATTCGCAAAAGCGTATTTCGGGAAAAAAAGTTTTCAGTTGGTCACAACAGTTCTTTGTCAACTCGACAATGCAAAATGAAACAAATTTTAGATTCTATCTTACATGAGGTCTGCAGTTTAAAATAGAATTGCTTGTCTGGCTTGTACAATACAAAATGTAACGTTTCTGCATAAGAAAAAGTTTACTTTGGCTCTGAAAGCAATAGATATAGACTGCATAAAACTTAGTTTTGGGAAGTTGAAATAATTTATGTTAAAAAATGTAATTCCAAAAAAAATATACCAGTGTTAGGTATAATATTATACAGTTTTTTGTTATGATCTACGTTAGTAAATATTTACTTCATAAATTTTGTATTAAGATTAAGTAAAACATAATATAATAGGAAAAGGAATGACAATTATGTATATGCAAAAGTTATTTTGAATTGATACAATTATACCTTGGTTAACGTTAACGAAGCTTTAAAATTTCATTAAACATAAAAAATATTCCAATTTACGATCAACAATCATAGGAAAAAAATATAGCCAAAAGTTTTTTTAATAAAATTCAAGAAATTAAATTATCACGATTTCTCAATAAATTTCGAATAGGAAGTTAGAAATCTATTGAATTTAGAAGATGATAGTTTTTCAGACGATTTAGAAAGCTTTGTTAGTAAGCAAGATATAATTAAGGAAATTTCTGCTGGAAAAACATTAAAAACCGTAGATTTAAAAAAATTCTTTATGAAGCAACGATTTTGGATAACCATGAAAACGAAGTTTAGTTTCAGATTTGTAAGAAATTCTTTCCAAGTTAATCTTTTATCCAAATGACTTGATTAGATGTTAAGCCTTAATACTATTGTCCTATCATATATCTGATTAACATGATTTTATAATTTATTGGAAGATGATTGTGACTATTTTTAGTAAATAGAACTTTTATATAAGACACACTGATCTTAATAAATAATGAAATAACATCAAATACCTACAACAATTAGTGAAACAATGTTTCATAAATTTTAATACAGTGGAACCTTGCTTAACGAATTTAATTCGTTCTAAAATTTCCGGATTTTTACTCGTATAGTGAAACATATTCAAAAATACACATAATATGTGTACACAAGTAAACTTCTCTTCTCATCGTCAATCGTTATTCGAAACGTCGCTCGTTAAGCGAGTCATATTTCTTACTCGAAATGCTCGTTATGCAAGAAGGTTGTTAAGCGAGGTTCCACAGTATTTGTATTCTATACATACTAATATTATCACAGCCAGACTAAAAATATAAAGGTATAGCCTGTTGCTTTGCAGTAATTTATTTTCAATTTAATTAATTTTAATTCACTTTGTATGTAAACTTTAGTTACGACTTGCAATTATGTATAAATTAATTACATTTTTCGCAATTAGTTTTAGCGCTACATGAACACACATTTTGTTTCTTCATGGCTGGCGGCTGTTGTTGTTTCATTGGGGTCACAGATAAAATGCGCATTAATATTTAATCCACATCCCATTTCACATTTATGAATGAAAAAAAAACTATATTATCCATATCGTGTTTTTTTTTGTTGCAATTAACACGTAATGCAGGTGTAATTTAATGCCGTTGCACGGATTACACTTATTAATCGTCCACGTGACATTTTTTTGTTCAAATGAGGGAAAACATAAAAATTTAATGCAATATTTTTTAAATGAGTTAAGCAAATTAATTAAGTTTTCTTAATTTTTTTAAATTTTTAGAAATAATCAAAATAATGTGTTTTTTTATCGTTTCGAAGTTAGATTCAAATGTATTTTAATTGTTAAGAAAATATAAGACAAACATTATTTTCAAGTCTAAACTATGCAAGACTTTCATTTGTAGGATTGTTGACGATTTCATCACACGTTGATGGGAATATATAGATTTTCTGTGTAAAAAAAAATCAGTTCAAGTGTATAAATAAATTGAATGGACAAAATAAGCTGCCGTGACATCAAAACATACTGTTCGAATAAAACTAATTCTTAATCACCGCGGTGGGATTAAATTATATCCCAATATATTTAATTTTATTAAGTAGCTCTTTATTTTTGGTAATAGATTGCAAAATTATGTTTCCTAAAGCATCGCACAGTGAATTATAAGAAACATCTGTGGGGGAAAATACTAATTATACTAAGTTTAATTTAGAAGGAAGCAAATCATTCGTTATATTTAACATATCATTCTTAATAATACATTGGTACAATCATAGTAAATATTAGATAAATGTATTTTATTGTTGTTTATATTTATTCATAAGTTATATTAATGTCAGCTCCAAACGACCACTAAAATGTAGAAGTCAGCTGTTGCTAATAAAAATCATATCTTGTAAATATGAGAGTCCTTGGCGGATAGGACAAAAAAAAAGATTCAAATCTAAAGGTCAAAAAAGACAGAAATCTAATTTAATTAACTATTTTTAAGCAGTCAAAACAAATCCATGAATTGCGTAATTATTACATTTGTTATTGTATTATTGCCAACTAGTTTCGAAACTCCAACTTCACAAATTTACTTACCTTTTTTTCAGTTGTTATCACTTATATATTTGTATATTTATATATTTGTGTACTTAGTTGCCCTTAATTCAAAGTAAACATAAAAGTAACTTTTTTTGTCCTAATAATTTACTTATTTTATACTAACTAATAAATTAAAATATTGTTGATTTGTCAATCAAATGAAAATCAATCCGACCTTCAATTATGATGATTGACAATTTAAATTTGTCTTTTCTAATAACATTAAATGAAATAAATATTGAGGGCGAAAACACTACAACCCTCAGGTCCTTATGGTGCTAATAAAAATGAATTTGTAGAAAGATTGAAAATGCAAAATAAACCTTAATTGTCACTTAATTATTAAGATAAAATTTGTTTTCTATCCAATAAAGAAGTTTATTACTAACCTTACTATTCACAAAATTTTACTAAGATCCAAACATATAACCAATGTTATATCAATATAAACTTAAATATGTTTATGTGCATTTGGTGCCATGTTGTAACGTAACGTATTCATGCTAACGAAAATTGATCTCTGTCACCTTTAGGATGAGTGAAAAGACGTGATCACAATAACGTTAAGAACTAAAACACGTGGATAATGGAAAATATTGACAGAATCTCACAAAAATATATACAAATTCACAAACTAAATGTATATATTTTTTTAATTTAATTGCAGCATTGATCAATCTTAGGGATTTAATACTTAAGAGTTATATTATGTTTCTTATCTCATTTAGCTCATTTTTTGCTAAATATATATATTCTTTGCGTTAACTTTTACATGGTACAATTGGAACAAATATAGATGACTTTATCAAAAGTTGTATGTATGAAATTTGATATTGGAATGCCGCATGATCAGAACTTCGATCCTTGTTTTAGAGTCTGATGGTTCAAACTTTCTCATTTATCGAATGGGCGTAAACAACAGAAAATGAATGAATGCGTTACTATCTGTTACTATACGGTACTTTCCGTTCCCAGCCGTCTGTGGTTTACTCTTTTAAATAACTAGAAATCCTGAAACCGACATTTTGCACCTTTCAATTTTTTTTCTATATATGTATGCAAATGTATATAAAAAAATGATCAATGAACAGTGCTGCACTTCCTGTTTGGAAAAGAGAATACATTATAAATATTGAAAGGATTTCCCACAAAGCCGTAATACTGTAATACACTTTGCGCAGTTTGTATAAAGCTTATTGGCAGACTTTATACAAACTGTTACATGGCGAACGGATGTGTGTAAATATAACCGGAGAGAAGAACGAGAGTAAAGAAGAAGAAGAAGAAGGAAAATAAAAGGAAGGGAAGAAAGAAAGAAAATGGATAAAAATGCGACTTCCATTTCCGCTTAGTCAAAACATACGCGCACATTCATGCTGTTTACAATGTGAAGAATGCTCCCCGTTTATAATATAATAAAAGACACTTAGGTCGAGTTCAATGTCCGAAGAAGTTAATGCGACTTTGTACTTTCAAGACTTGTTTAACTACCTGTGCATACATATACACACTCTCTCATATATGCACACACGCATATGCGGCCGCAGCGGCAAATACGGCCATATGTGCAGACGCAATCATTTCTGATTCGTTTCAGGGTCTTCTCTCCTCTCTTCTTTTTTTCTTCTGCATCTGGTGACGATGCTGCTTTTTAGGCGCTGAAGCCTCCTCGTCCTGCTATTTCTGCTCCTTATATACCGAAAGCCGCAGCAGCAGTCTGTTTCCCCCGCTTCTCCTTAGAACGCGACGAGGCCAACTTTGAGTTGTAATTTGGTCAACTGCGGACATATGTGTGTTGTCGTCTCAGAATCATTCTAAATTTAGCGACGCATTTAAGACTAACCTAAATATCGCATCCAACAAATTGGTACAATGTACTTATAGTATAGCTATGTGTAGAGTCATCGGAATGTAAACAGATCTGACGCAACAGAATTACTTTCACTTTTCGTATTTTAAATAGATTTCTTCTTAATAAGACCTTTTTGCGTTTCACAATTCAACTGCGGCAATTATGGAAAGCCGCGGTAAAAATAACACTAAACCTTAGGGGAAAACTTTTAAAACAAGTATAGCAAACAGAAGGAACTTCACTTTCAACAGCAAAGACATGTATTCAGTTTTAACATTACAAAGTATAACATTTATAATGCTAATTAGGCGCAATCTGCATAAATATTTAACATATTAATCGAATAGACAATAACAACATATAATTATTAATCTCTTAGATCG
>NW_017096580.1:0-2240 GCF_001412225.1 Nicrophorus vespilloides
AATAAACTTTTACCAGTAGATTGATCTTCCATCATTAAATTCTGAGTAAATAATATTACCTAAAACTTAATTCTACTGATTAGATTAATAATATTTGCAAATGCAACAATATCAAATAATTTCTTTTATAATCCAGTTACAGTTTTGAACATATAATAATTCATTGTTATATAATAACTGATAATAATGTCATACAATTTTTCTTATTTCTTCCATAGGTTTATAAGATAAAAGGATTGCATTTCATAAAAAAAGATCTTTAATAAACTTTTACCAGTAGATTGATTTTCCATCATTAAATTCTGAGTAGATAATATTACCTAAACCATAATTCTTCTGATTAGATTAATAATATTTACAAATGCAATAAAAATGTCATACAATTTTTGTTATTTTTTCCATAGGTTTATAAGATAAAATGATTGCATTTCATAAAAAAAATCTTTAATAAACTTTTAATAGTAGACTGAGATTCCATCATTAAATCCTGAGTAAATAATATTACCTAAACCTTAATTCTACTAATTAGATTAATAATATTTACAAATGCAACAATATCAAATTATTTCTTTTATAATCCGTTACAGTTTTGAACATATGATAATTCATTGTTATATAATCACTGATAACAATGACATACAATTATTGTTATTTCTTCCATAAGATAAAATGATTGCATTTCATAAAAAAGATCTTTAATAAACTTTTAATAGTAGACTGAAGTTCCATCATTAAATCCTGAGTAAATAACATTACCTAAACCTTAATTCTACTGATTAAATTAACAATATTTACAAATGCAATAATATCAAATTATTTCTTTTATAATCCGTTACAGTTTTGAACATTTAATAATTCATTGTTATATAATCACTGATAATAATGTCATACAATTTTTGTTATTTTTTCCATAGGTTTATAAGATAAAATGATTGCATTTCATAAAAAAGATCTTTAATAAACTTTTAATAGTAGACTGAACTTCCATCATTAAATCCTTAGTAAATAATATTACCTAAACCTTAATTCTACCAATTAGATTAAACAATATCAAATAATTTCTTTTATAATCCGTTACAGTTTTGAACATATAATAATTCATTGTTATATAATCACTGATAACAATGTCATACAATTGTTCATCACTATATGCACTATAACTAGTTTCGAAGAGATTGTTTTGAAACTGTTTAAGGATAAGCCGATAAAGTCATTTCCAATTGACAGAATACCGAAGCAATCAAAGACTACAACACCGAAAATCTAAACCATTCCAGAACATAATTTATACCTTAGTTATTCCTATCCGAAAAAAAAAGGAGAAATTAATTGAATCGATAAAGCCCACAAAAAAAAACGCTGAAGAAGGAAATGTAGAGAGAGTGAATGTATATAATAATATTTGGTTGAGGACTGATATTGAAAATATTCAATTTAATGTATGTGTTTGTGTGTATCTGTATACGTTTTTGTAACCGTCTGTGTGAATCTTTTTGTATGTGTGTGTGTATAATTTCCTGGTTTGAAGAAGGCATCCTCATTGATCATGCATTTTCCGTTTCCAGTATATTTAGCAGTGGCCCGTGTTATCGCATCCCCGTTATCACAAACACACCTATTAACCGCCTTCGCCTGCACTTGTCATTGATCCCCGCCGATTCGGTCGAAGAGGACTCTCCTCTCTCTCTTTCTCTTCCACCTCTTCCTCATCCTCCTTGTACTCGCGGAGGTTTCGGGGGGAGAACGACGGCGGAGATGGTGTGGTTCTGGATGCGGGAGAGGAGGCGGCACACACAGATAGATAGAGACTTGCTCATTACTCACACCCTCAAACTCGACTCATTTCCCTCCGCTCGCACTCACCGAGTATTTAACGTTTCGGGATCCTGCGAGGACGGGATGGAGGAGAGGGTGGTTTTGCATCCACCCGAAATCCTTATCTCTTACCCTCTGATTATATTCCACCTCTCTCTCTATATATATACATGCACACTCAAACACATAAAATCTATAAACGGAGCCATCCCCAGAATCGAAGAATCGAATGAGAAGAATTACACCCAAAAAAATCAAGCAGGAAGAAGCTCCTCATCCGAAGATACAGCCGCACATCAAACCTTCTCCTTCCTTATCTATTTTATTTTTTGCTTAAACGTTTTTGAGCATGCAATAAAATGCAGCCGCTGTAACGAGGAAACTCTTCACTCCCTTCCCTCACTCGCGAATTCGATCCAATTAAA
>NW_017096580.1:2247-41977 GCF_001412225.1 Nicrophorus vespilloides
TACAATTGTACACATTTCTTGAGAATCGTTAATTCTATATATTACACGCTTCTTATTTTCTATATTCTTTTCCTTTTTCTTCATTCCATTGCTTCACTTCTCTGGTATGTGTGTGTGTGCTTTTTTTTATATTTGTTCCTCTTTCTTTCTGCCGCTTTTACTCGGCAACGATAAATTCCCACAGTCACAAACATATCTCGACCATGTAATTTATCGCTTTGAAAAATGTTGGTAAAGAATGAAAAAAAAAATATAAGGAAACTTTGTTACAAAAAAAACATACGTATAAAGACAATTATCGCGAACACGAATATCTTTATTTTGATAATTTGTGTTGAGTCAAGAAATTTTGGCTTTAGATGTTTTATAATTGAATATTACTATTGCCTGATTTGTATTTAATATCAACTAAATTTAGGAAAATTGAGTCATTTGCTTTTTTAATTTTTTACTTAGATTTGAAATTAACCAAATTACCAAATTTTTCAATAAACTATTAATATTACCATGTAATTTATCGGTTTAAAAAATGTTGGTAAAGAATGAAAAAAAATATAAGGAAACTTTGTTACAAAAAAAGCATATGTACAAGGACAATTATTGCGAACACGAAGATCTGTTTTTTTGGAAATTTGTATTGAGTCAAGAAACTATTGACTGATTTAATTTGTAACTAAAATCAACTAAATGTAGAAATTTTTTTACTTAGATTTTAAATCTACCAAATTACCAAATTCTTCAATAAACTTATAAAATTACTATGAATGAATATAAATTCAACTACTAACATTAAGTCAACTGCTTTTTGACATTTAGGCTGAAGATGCTTTTCTTTAAACATCAATCAGGAAAATGAACAGATTTTAATTTGAATCAACTAAATCATCAATAGAAATCTATGGCTTTTAAAAATTTCAGCTGAAAAAATAACGTGGAAGACCAAATAGGAATTACGAAAATGACTAAAATTATTATTAACTGAATGATCAATATTGACTCAATACATTTTTACAATTTAAGTTTAAGAAACAACGTGGAAGAGCAAATGGGAATTACGAAAATGACTAAATTTATTATTATTATTAACTGAATGATCAATATTGACTCAATACATTTTTACAATTTCAGTTTAAGAAATAAAGTTCATCTTTAAACATAAATTATGAACATGACTATGATCGAATTTGAAAGAAATGTTTATTCACATGATTTTTACAATTTCAGCTTAATAAAGTTCTTCTATCTTATTACTAATGAAAGGATTCAACTTAGAATTGAAATTAGTTCATTTGATCAATGATTAATATTTACTGAATTTACTCAAATTTCAACTAAATACATAAAGTTATATTTTGTTTGACAATATTTTAATAAATCAATTATATGTAGAAAAATTGAGTCACTTGCTTTTGGAATTTAACTTGGTAGTGGAATCAACCTAATACCCTATGTTGACTCATTTTACATTGTTTAGCAGAAATAATTAGTTAATAAATCGTAAAAATTACTGTGAATGAATTAAATTTGAAATTGAAATCAGGTAAACAATTAATATTGAGTTGAATATGCTTTTTTATCAATATTAATTAGAAAAATTATTTAATGAAATTTCAGTTTAAGAAACACGAATTATGAAAATGACTCTTATAGAATTGGAATCAAGTAAGTAACCAATATTCAGTCATTTTTTTAATTGTCTCTAAATACGCACCATGAAATGAAGGAATTCAACTTGGAATCAAGAAAATCAATCAATATTGAGTCAATTTGAATACACGAATTATGAAGATAATTATGATCAAATTCAATCTGGAATTAGAACCAACTAAATGACTCACATTGAGTCAATTAGTTTTTGAAATTTCAGTTGAAGTAACTAAGATCTTCTCTATTCTCAAATTATGAAAATTACTATGATCGCAATTAGAATTATCTAAATGACCAATAATGAGTCAATTATTTTTTTTTAATTTTAGCTTAAAAAATTAAAGGTATTCTACAAAAATGAATTATAAAAGAAATATAACAGTCTACATTTTTTTTATATCACACCCTATGTTATTGCAGTACATATATCTAAATTTTATTTTTAAATTGAAAAATATAAAAGAATTTAATTTTGAATTTAAGTCAACTAAATGAAAATTATTGCGTCAATTGTTTTTTTTTTTAGAAATTTAAGCTGAAAAATAAAGTTCTTTTCCATCAATGTGAACAATGAGTAAATTTAAGATCATATTTAAGTTGACATTAGGTAAGCAATCTTTCCTGGCGGATAGTTACCATTATGATGAAATTAATTTTTTTTATTTTTTTGGTTGGCTGTTGTCTTGTAGGTTAACTTCAGTAGTATATTGATGCTCTGCGATTCCACTATTTCCTTTGACTGTGAATCTGCTGCTATCCTTAACACTGTAATTGTCCATCGACTTGGCTGAAGATCCATATGCTGAACCTCATTCATTGCACTGTCCATCTGTGATGAACGATGGCCTTATTACTGCAAGCACTGAGAAGACTCACAAAGAGCCTGGCTTGACCAGGATTTGATGCTGCGCCCACTAGCTCGTGGGTATGGCGACTTAACCATTCGGCTATTAGTCGCCCAATAATAAAGTTGACTAAATTAATGAGTCAATTGCTTATTCAAATTTTAGCTGAAGAAGTAACACTTTTCTATAAACATGACTGATAAAAATGACAATGAACGAATTAGATTTGGAATTGGAATCATTTAAATTTTCAATATTTAATCTATAGATGATAATTAAAAATTAAATCTTGCCTAAATGCTAGAGGAAACCACCAAAAACATGATTCATACCTGGGAATAAAAAGTTCAGGAACTAAAGTATTTTTAGATTCATTCTGAATACTGAATACAAATAATTACTTCAATTTATTATAATTATGATAATAAATTTAAACAATTTTTCAATAGGAAATTTTAAACAACTCAAAAAAAATGTAAATTTCTTCTTTGTGCGTTAATTTCGAAAAACATCAACGAAACATTGAAACGTCACAAAGCATTTTCCAGAGTCCATATGCATGAATGGTTAATTAACGTGCGCGTCGCAGTGCAGGAAATTTTATTTTTGGTTCATTGATAATTTGGAAATCGGTTGGTGAATCTGTCGTCGGTCGCCAACTCGGATCGTTTAGTGGCTGTCAAGGCAGTTGACGCTAATTGCCCCCTAGAATGTAATAATATTCGAATGCGTATAAATAGAAATAGGTTTCACCCGAAGAAGATTCTCAAATGCAGCGACAAAAACGAACTAAAAGCGGAAGTATCCATCTCTTTTTTTTATTTCTCACTCGTTTCTCTACACTTTTTCCCATTTTTTTTTCTATGTAAGTTTCGCTTCGTATTTTAGCCTCAGGCGATCAATCATTAACGATATTCCTAGTTGTCTCAATTTCCTTCAACGTTATTTTTATTTCTACCAAAACAAGAATTTACCATTGAGTTTTACCGAATACATTTTATATTTAATTTACTAATTACCAATATTTAAAATTATAACGTTTTTTTTTTGTTATTATTATTTGTGCGTTGCAAATCTTCTGCATTTATATATATATAAAAAACAAACGCGTCGGCTTTGAAACGGAATTGTCATTCATCACTGTCATTTGTCATAGGATCTTGTCTTCTTTTTGCATTTGTATCCAAAGTTGCCATTGTAGCCAACTAAACTTTTTTTTATCTTTTTTATTTTGCTGTTGTTTCAAAGCACACCCACACTTTTCACCGTGTCTATAATAAATATACATTTCTTACATTATTATTAACCTTGTACTAATTGGATGTTATTATATAAAAACCAAAACTATATTAGATAATTTAATTTAATTATTTCGTCTATAATGAAAGTAATAATAATACTGAGAAATAACCAAGATAATTAAAAAATCATGCATTATTACATAATTACAAAGAATTCAACAATTTCAAAAAAATGCACAAAAATAAATATATCTTTGTAGAAATAAATAAAATTAGAGATGTTTATAAAGTAAAATAACGAACTAAACGATTAATGTTGTTGCATTTTTACTTGATATAATAAGAAATAATTTAATTTTAAAGATATTTTCTTGATATATTTTCAAAATGTTGACAATTTGTTGTACAAAAAAATTACAAATTAAAATTATATTTTTTTTATGATATTTGTTAGATTTTTAAGATTTTTTCAAAAGTTTCAAAATAAATTGATAAATGAAATTGAAGAAATCTACAACTGTGAAAATTATAGAAACTCAAATCAAAATATATTTCTGAATAAAACAGAAAAAGAACAAATACATAAGAATAATTATGGGTTTATATCATAAGCCCGACAACCGAAAGACCGTCTATTGAAATCCTGACTTTCGAAATCAAAATCCCGACGTTCGAAATCCCGATTATATCAAAATCTCGACAACCATAATCCCGACTATATCAAAATCCCGACTGTATCAAAATCCCGACTAAGTCGAAATTTTTTACAATAACATTTTTAAAATATTTCCCGGTAATAATACCGGTTGTCGGGATTATGGTTGTCTAGATTTTGATATAGTCGGAATTTCAAACGTCGGGAATTTGATTGACAGTATTTCGGTTGTCGGGTTTACGATTGCCACCGAATAATTATAATTAGTTAAAAAACTTATGTTTTGATGAGATTTTATTTTTGTTTTGCCAATTCTTATCAATTAAAATATTAACTTTAAATACTGCAGTTACTTATTGGAAATAAACTAAAATAAAAACTAAAGAAATCGAACTAATTGAATTTGGTCATAATTATGACCAATCAAATTGGCTAATTTACCATTTATTGACACTTGACACTTGGCACTTATAAGAAATAATTATGTAAGAAAACAAAGATTAATTAGGGTTTTAATGATAAATGCATACAAAAATGTATATACTCTTCACACCTTCTTTTTTTTTATTTAAACAATAATGAAAAACATGTATAAAATTAACAGATTAAACAATAACAAAATTTTAATTTTAAATAAAATATGAGATTAATAATAAACGAAATTTACTTAAACTATACATATTATATTTCCTATGAAATTACTTATATTTTTTATCATAAGACAGACCCCAAATTTATGAGTCAATTTTTAGAAAAGTATATTTTATAACCTTTGAACCATAAGAAGCAATTACATTTTAAGTCAAATATTATTTGTAAAAAAGGTGTGTATTATGAAAAAATACGGTATTTTCATGAAGTGTTTTTATTTCTTAAACTATTACAAGTTTTTTTTTTTAAATTTATAAATTATCTTTACATTATAATTTCTTTAGTAATCATTTTTTTACTATAATAATTTGTATTTAATACATTATTTTAAACTCGCTTGGATTATACCAAAATATAATTCAATTATTTTGATTAATAATTTCTAAACAAAATACATTAAATTAAAATACATACTTTTATATTGAATATTTAATTTAAGTTTTTTTATTGTCACTAATGTACATCAAAAGGCTTAAATCTAAGTGATTATACCTATTTTCTTAAATATAACTGTGATTTTATTATATTTGAAATATTTGGATTAAATCGTCATTATATACTAAATACTTATTATAAGTACATAAGATACAAACAAAGTAAATGCTAGTTAGTTATTGCTATCAGAACGTTAAAATATGGACGTTGATGAACGTATAATGAAGTGACAAAAGTGTCACAATTTTCCCCGATGCAGTCACTCAAGAAACGCCGATAATTGGCTTGAATCGATTTCTCATAAAACAATTTCTGATTTCGGTTTCGGCGCTGCCGGATTTTTTTTTATGATTGGTGGTAACATTTAAGTGCCCCGTCATTTGTGTGTCATCACAGAAAGATAACGAGGCGTCGGTGGCAGCGGCGGAGGCGGCGCCGATAAAGCGGGGCGGCGTTCCAGAATTGAACAAGTCGCAAAAGAGCGAGATGAAGAGACGAGATGGAAAGGAGAGAAGAGAAGAAGAAAAAAAAAACAAAACTGCTTAAACTTAACACGTCCCTAAGCTGATAAAGCGTTTTGCAACATTATCCGCCCCTCGTAAAATTTAATAAACCCGTTTTTATTATTATTTAAACCAGTGGGATCACATTTTTTTACATCTATTATTTTACTTCGGGTATCTTCATTATTAGGCAACCAAACGAACTTTTACCGAATGCGCCAATCGTAAATCTTCGTTCGATATTAGCATAATCAGAATAATTCCCGGCAGCTGACAGTGTTTGTTTTCCTTTATTTGCGAGCCCAGTTTTTTTTTTCGTTGACTTTCTTTCGGTTCGCGCCGCCCGCAGCAAAGTTTTCAAGTGTTTTCTCAACGTTCCTACTTCTTTTTTACTTCTTCGCTTCCTTTCTTTCTTTCCTCCTTCTTATTTTTAGTAAAGTTATAGCTTTGGAATGCTTTGCATATAGAGAGAGGGTAGATTCTTAGATGTATGGGAGGGTTCTCGGGTGCTGGAGGGGTGCGAACTCCGAGAGAGTTCGCACGAAAACTATCAAATATTGAAATAAAATTCATCTCCTCGACATCACAAACAGCTGCCACTTGTTTTAAGAGTTTCGCGAAATCGGAGACATATTAAAATTCCCTTCCACATATACTATATATATATATCGTGAACATATCGGCAGCCGCAGTAACATTCTTTGCATGCATAACATAAACAGGGCTCTGAATAAAACTTTTATTTGCACTAAATAAATCTTCTTTCGGTTTTTTATGTTTGTGTGTGTGTTTGTGATTTTTTTTTGCCTGCATTCTTCCGTTCGCTCTCTTTATCCCTTTGACAGGGGGTGTGGGATGTGTGGGATGTGTGTCTGTGTGTGAGAGAGTAAGGGAGATAGGGGTGCTTGTTTCGGATGGGGTGGGAAGTAGTTGGGGGGATGATGTGTAAGTAGCGTTAGTAGGGATGTGCCGTGTCATCGGAGAGAGCGGCAGCACTCTCGGATCTTGCTGTCTGTCAGTTTAAACCGTCTCAAACAAGATGGATGGCACGGGGGGTGGATGGGAAATCATGCAGAGCTCGTACATCCAGCGCGAAACGTCTCCTTCTTCCTCTTCGCTCTCCTCTTAAAACTAAATTAACAAATCTATTAAACGCCTCCGTACCCCTGGCTCCCGCCATCATCGAAAAATTGCTGAATGTTCGCGTTCGAGCCTTGATTACCACTACCACCAGCTCCATCATCACCGCCTCCTTCACCATCCTTAGGATTCGCTTTAGTCTTAGCCTCATTCAGAGCCTGCAGCTCCTTCTTGTGCTTCATCCGGCGATTCTGAAACCATATCTTGATCTGCCTCTCGCTCAAACTTAGTTGTTCAGCCAAAGTGATCCTCTTCGGTCTGCACAGATACTTGATTTGCCCAAACTCCCTGTCCAACTTGATCAGTTGCTCCGACGAGTAAGCAGTCCTCGGTCTCTTCGGCTTCTTCTTTCCCATTTGTTGTTGTTGTTGCTGCTGCTGTTGTTTACCACTCTTAGCCAACAACTTAACACCCTGCGAAGCTGCAATTCAAAGAGAAACAGAAATAAATACTTAAATTTGAAATGATTTTTTTTTCTTCTTCTAAAGCCGCGTCCCATTGTAAACCCGGCATAAATACGGATAAGTCAATAAGGGATGAAAAAGGGGGAGGATATTGCCCGTCGCCTAGGACGTTTATGAATAAAACAAAAGTCTTTGATTTCCATTCGATATTCCGTTCGTTTCTTTTCATACTCCTTTTATATATTTCTCTCTTCTCCCGAGCGGAGGGTGGCCTTTTATAACGTCGGCGAGGAATTAAATATTTCAGTTCGTGCACCATGAAAACAGTTTAAAACCTTTTAACAGCCCCCCTCCTTCTCCTTTCTGCCAGACCATTTATATTTGCTCGAATATGTGTACAAAATATTCTTAGTTTTTTTTTTCGTATCCTTGCACCATAAATCAATACGACGGAGAGCATTTATTATTACGATTTTCACGATTACCTTCATTCCCTTACATTCTCCAACAACTTCTTTATTCTGTTTCATTTCTTCTTTTTTAATTAATATGTAAAACTAGTTGTCCATCACATGACATTTGTCAATTAAACTGTCAAATATTTGTAAAACCTACTCGAGTAACGACGTGATTCCATTACGCAATTTCAGACGTAAATCGAAATGGTTGTAAGTGGAAATACTTCAAAATTAATAATTTATTTATTTCTATTTTATAATAGAAAGTATGCATAAACAGTGAAAAGTTGATGAAATTATTCATTTATTTATAATTTATTCAAATTATAACCAGTTGTCCACCACATGAGATTTGTCAAATAAACTGTTAAATATTTGTACACCTAATTGACTTACGACGTGATTCCATTACGCAATTTCAGACGTAAATCGAAATGGTTGTAAGTGGAAATACATCAACTTTAATAACTTATTTATTTCTATTTTATCATAGAAAGTGTGAATAAACAGTGAAAAGTTGATGAAATTATTATTTTTTTTCAAATTTATTTAAATTAATACCAGTTGTCCACCACATGACATTTGTCAAATAAACTGTCAAATATTTGTACACATACTCGACTTACAACTACTTAATTTCTGACGTAAATCGAAAGGTTTGTAAGTGGAAATACATCAACATTTATAACTTATTTATTTTTATTTTATCAAAGAAAGTGTGAATAAACTGTGAAAAGTTGATGAAATTATACAATTTTTTTAAATTTATTTAAATTAAAACCAGTTGTCCACCACATGACATTTGTCAAATAAACTGTAAAATATTTGAACACTTACTCGACTTATGACTTGATTCCATTACACAATTTCAGACGTAAATCGAAATACATCTACATTAGTAACTTATTTATTTCTATTTTATCATAGAAAGTGTGAATAAATAGTGAAAAGTTGATGAAATTATGCATTTTTAATTTAAAATTTTCATTAGTAATAAATTAAATATTACACGAAATAACAAAGGAATATATAAAATACTATAAACGGCAGTGCTTTTGGCAGAATAAAAATAGTCAATTGTCTAACCCGACTTACGAACTTCCGGAGTTAAGAACCAAATTCTAAAAGCTCTAACTTATTACAAGGAGATATATAGAGATACAAAAAATAACTGTTGAAACAAAAATTGATAATTTCTTTAATAAAATATAATATTTTTTGAAATATTTAAAATTCCCCCGAGTTATGAACAAATTCTACTTACGAACGGAACTAGTTCGTAAGTCGGGTTATACCTGTAAGTAAGAAATTTCTTAAAGACTACATTTTGTGTTTATCTATAAATAATTTATATGTATTAACAATAATGAAATCTATAAATTGAGTATGTTTTAAAGTATATTGATTAAACTATAAAATATAGCATAAAAACAATATAATCTGTAAATAAAATTGGAATGTTTTCATTTATTTTTAAATTTTGCCGCGTTTTATTTGACAGATCTACAAAATGATTGAGTGCTTCTGATATAACCAATAATAAAACTGGCAGGATTAAAATGTGATCTATCTTGAAATAATTTGTTTTGCGGTATAAATGATTTTGCCGTCGTTTTTGTTAATCGGTACAAAAATTATACCAATTTTATTAAAAAAATATACATTTTTAATAACAAAATATAAATTATCATAAAAGAATTAGAAATTTACACTTTTATTACTAGTCTATCTAATATTTCTATTTTTTCTTATGTAATTTAAAAACAAACGTGTTTTTGATAAGAAGAAAGTTTATAAAAAATTGTAATTTTCTAAATTCATTGATTCATTTTTGATTGATTTGTTTTTGTAAATAGAGTGATGTTTCTTTCATGGAAAAATGTCGACAATTTCATTTTTTAATAGGGAAATTCAAAATTTATAATATTGTTTTACTTAACTTTTACTAATACTTTATAAAATAAACCTATTTAAGAATAAAATTACTGTAATTTATATTTTTGTAATCAATGCTTTCACCGATTTTTTTTTATTTAACAATATAAATATTGAATATTTTTTTGTATGTTTGCTATCCCTCTCGACCTCTCTCCACCCCTGATTCTTTTGTGTGCCCTTTTTTAGTGCGTATACATGTGGGTCAAACGGCAGAGTCATTAATCAAACTTGACTCGTGGCTCACTTGTTCTTTTTTTCGCTCTTCTCCTTCGATCGCACTACACTTTTTCCAATAACATTTTTAAATCTTGCGATTTTTGACCTCTCAAAATAAAACAAAACAAAAAATACAAAAAAAATAAATATAATTAGAATAATCAAGACAGTAGAATATTTTTTGTAAGATTACATAAAAGCATATATATAAAAAAAATAGTAGCCTGTGGTACTCGTTTTACGACAGGGTTACATTGTAGTAAAATATGATCGTAAAATAAAATTTAAGTCTTTTTTACCAATAAATTCCTCAATAGATCAAGAAAATGGAAACATTTTCATTGTAATTTTTACGATTTTTGTAATTTTTATTCACTTTTGTAAGAATTATTGTGAAAAGTCGTAAAATAATTCATGTTTATTTATTTTTACGTTGTAGTAAAAAAATATCATGAAATCAAATTAAAATATTGTAATTTTCACAATTTTTGTCATTTTTCATTCTTTTTTTGTAAGATTTTATTGAAAATTATATGAAAGTTGTAAAATAATTATTTTTATTGATATTTACAAAAAGATCAATAAAAATCTATGGAATTTATCAAAAACTTCCACAATATACAAAGAAAATTGTAATTTTTGTCAGGTTTATAAGATTTTATTAAAAATTGTATGAAACGTCGTAAAATGATTCATTTTCATTTATATATACATCAAAAACAATAAAAAATCTATTCAAAAATCCTCTGTTTATATATGTATCTTAGAAAATTATTTTCATAATTAGTAAGTTTCAGCAACAATAATATTGGAATTGAGGAAATTCATAGACTTTTTGTTGTTGATTAAAAAACTAACAGAAGTTAATTAGGGATTGAAATAATTAGTTAAACAATTAGAAATTAATTTATAAAATAAGTAAAATTCTCAATTAAAACATAAAGATGTTATGTAGAGTGATATAAAAAATCTCTTATTTTCAATGTAGTTTCATTGGTTGAAGCAAAATAAAGAACTGTTGTTATATACCCTGGAAATTAGTTAAAAGTGGACAAGGATCGTGCATATAACTAAAATTTAAAAAAAGTAACCGTACTTCCTACGTAAACTTTTTTTTTGTTCAACTAAAAATAATAATAATAACGGCAACAATAATATCGCGAGGAATCAATTTCCATGTCACAAATAATGGGAGTAAAAGTCCGCGGCCATTTTCCTTCTGACACGAGAATTGAATGTAGTCACGCATGGCGATCTTATCGTGCAACTCCCCCGCCCCCCGCATATTTTCTCTATTTTCATATGCTTTTTTTTAGTGTTTCGTTACTTTATATATTCCCCTCCATTCATTATTACACATTATAAATATTTTACTTTCGCCTATTTTTTTTTTCTGTTCTTTCGAAATAATTATATATTTCCATTCCACAGTTAAAAAAAATAAATAATAACTCGAGGGTGGCGTTGCATGTGCATGTGACAAGGTTAGAAAAAAATAATTTAAAAACTAAAATTATGTGGAGGGGGTTGTTTTTGAAGGGTTGTCAACCGCTCGTCAGTTGTCACTGCGAGGGATGCAAACAACATGGCCGATGCCCGTTAGAGTGGGGTTCGTTTTGAAGGTAGCCCACTTGTCCGATGATTGACATCTGGTTTTTTTTGGGGCGGCAAAACGAAAATGTTTGTCTTTTGGTCGGTCGGCCATAATTAAATTCTCCGTCTTTGCATCTCTCTTTCTCTCTCAGTTTGTTACAGCAAGAGTAGATTTGCGTCCGTCATCAATGGAAATCAGGACAATGAAAGGACCCGCAAGTTCCTTTTGCGAAGGATTCAGAGAGCGGCGGACCGCAAACGGTAGCGCGCTCCCCCATAGACCGCAAGAGTTCAAAGTGAAAATGTTTTAGGGCTCCCCGGGGATTATAGCAACAACAATCTTGTAATGCCTCCGTGACTCCTCTCGTCCTTTACTCTCTCTCTCCTTCTGTCCTATTGCTATGCCTGCCTCAACCCCTGCGAAAACCCTCCGCCCCCGCCCAATCCTCTCCGGGACTCCCGTGGGGTTGAACGGGACGTGAGAATATGGCAGTAAAGTAAACTGCCCGCCTGTTGCTGCCGCCTCCGTCGCCGCAGCCTTTGCTTTAACGCGCAATCCTCTCGTAAACAGTCCACCAACATCAGGGATTCCTCCGCACATTTCTTTAATCCTTCATCATACCCATTACATGAACCATTTATCATACTCCACAAAATCTAATAATATTTAATCCATTGTATCCTCATAAAGATAATCAATTAATTAAAATCGATTTACCTTTCATGATTTTCTTCAAATTTTCTTGAGAAAAACGCGTAAATCGAAATTGCATAAGATTGATTATTTTCAACATTTATTTTATAATTTCAATTTCTTTAAACTTATTTATTGTAAATTATTTTGAATATTTATGTTTGATTTTTGTTAAAATAATGTAAAAGCGAAAACGTGTAAAAAAAGTAATGTGTAGCTTATTTTCATATAATTTTTTTTTTAACCGTGTAAAAGCGAAAACGTGTAAAGAAAGTACACTTTAAATCGAGGTATAGGTGTAATATTACATCAATATTGGATTCTATAGATTTTATAGAATCTCCAATTCATAAGTTGCATTGAAAATGAATATAAAAGGGTTATTTACATTTTAATTAAAAAGATACTCTTGAGAATCGACAAATGAGTAATTCAAAATCGATTCAGTTAAAGCATAGAATTACTGTTTATGAAAATTACTCTTTCTTTCTGGTTTCTCTTGTTTTATTCCGTTTAACATATTCCATACATTATCAGAATTTGTGTCGGAAGTAACATAATTGCAGTTTCAGAAAGTTTCCTTCAGCCCATAAAAGTTTTGTGAAATTTTGTGTGTATAAAATAAATACTTTGGCAAATATTGAGTGTAATTTACAAATTAATGTTTCTTTAATTTTTAATTCTTATTAATTTATTTTTATAATTCAGACAATTTGGGACAGAATAATTTAATTATTACTAAGAATTTTTATCGTAAAAAAATGGGATTTCATTTTTTTTTATAAATATTCTTTTATTGAATTAATTATTAATTGATTTTAATAAGTTAACTGTTTCAAACTCTAAAAATAAAAATTCTCTAATAACTATAAGAGATGTACTATTAATCGAAGGCAATCGCAAGCCCGACAACCAAAATCCCGTCTATCGAAATCCCGACCTTCGAAATCCAGAGTGTATCGAAATTTCGGCTGCCTCAAAATCCCGGCGTTCGAAAACCCGACTTTGTTAAAATCCCGACTTTTATTATTATAATTTCTACAATAACATTTTTATGGTAGTCGGGATTTCGATAAAGTGGGGATTTTGATTGTGGGAATTTTGATTATCGGGATTATGATAGTCGGGATTTTGACATAGTCGGGATTTCAAGCGTCGGGATTTCGATACAGTCGTGATTTCAATAGACGGTCTTTTGGTTGTCGGGCTTGCGATATAAACCTCTATTAACAATAGAGTTTACTGTACTAATTATTAACAAAATTATATAATTTTGAAAACAATTTACATATATTAAACATATTTTGGACCTAAATCAAAGAAATTTAAAAAATAATCTAAAATTAAATTATACAGTAGAACCTGTTTTTCTGTGGTCCTTTTATATGCGGTTGATGAAATCCAACCAATTCCAACTGCGTTGGCACCATTGTTATGTTTTCTATCAGTGTGCATATGTACAGCCTGTTGAAACGATTCCGTTAGTCTATTTTGAACCAATTCATCACAAGAAGATGCGCTTTTGGGATTAACACGAGTAGTAGTCAATTATGTATGTGCATTTTGAAAATTTCTCCGTATGTACAATGAAAAATTAAATGTTTTTAAAATGTTTCCATGTAATTTAATTATAATTAATTATTATAATAATTATTATAATTTAATTATAAACTTTCAATAGATGTAACAAAAATTGTCATTAATTATGTATTGCTATAATTACAGAAACTGTTTTTTTTAATAGAACGAATATATCTTAATTTTCCTTTGTATAAAGAAAATACATAGTTCCATTAAATCAGTGAACTGAAAAAAAATCGGTCAATGGCCTTTTTACTAATGGAAACAACTAATATTGTGCTCTCTCATTCTTACAGAATTATATACGAATTCAGATTAAGACTGGTAAATTCTATAAATAACAATAAAACCATAAGTATATATACTTTAAATATAAGAAATTTCAACTTAGTAATTATAAGTTTAATTCAGTATTGTTCAATAACTTTAATAATTGTTTAAACATAATTAGCAAATTAATACTAACTATTATTACAATATTCATTTTATTTTTTATATACTACAGTGGGTGATAGTTTGACGAAAATTTAAGACAAATTTAACAACGATACGAAGAGCTAACGCTAGTGCTGATATGAAACTTAAGTTGCTTCTTAAATCGGGTGATAACTTAACGAACAATTTGGATGACGAACAAATTGGACGCAAAATATATTCGAAAAAGATTTTTATGTTCGATAACAAAAACATATTAGGATAACGAACTTCTTGCAGTACTGAACAGTAAATCGATTATCGGCTAACGAACAATTCGGTTACCAAACATCTTTTATAAACGTATTATGTTCGTTAACCGATCATCATCTATATTATAGTTATTTATAGTACTTTTGTTAATCCACATCATATTTTTGTTAACTAATTTTCTAATAACAAACATTTAATTTATATAATTTATTGCATTCGTGACTTATAAAATAAAACGTTATATGCTTGAAGCTATTATTTTTTGTGTGTGTGTTACGATCATAAATGTAAAAATCCAAATGTTTGTATATAATTATGTGCCATTAGTTAAATTGAACTGTTGGATTTAGAGTGCTTTGTTTGCATCAATTTCCCTTCAGTCAAACATATATTTTAGATAATTGCAGTCCCAACTTCACAGACATTATGCATAAACTAATTTTATATCATTTTGAATCTTTCTTAAATTACTATACGAAATTTAAAAAAAAACAAAATTAAATATGTATGAAATTATTTGACTCGTGTAATTACTTTATTAATCATCATTAAAATTTAAAAAAATTGAGAACTGATTTTATGGATATTTTATATATTTTTTTTAATAGAATTTTCATATTATAATTGTTAGAATTACAAACATTTGTAATAGAAATAAAATATATTATGTAAGGAATTATTTGTTTGATGTAAAATAACTAATAATCATATAATTTTTAATTTTTTTGAGAATAGAGCTACACAGTAAATTCTTGACTTACGATTATTCGGACTTACGACAAAAAATAAAATTTAATCAACGTTACACATTATATTTTTTTAGATTAATTTGCACGTTTTGCATATTTATTTATATAATTTTATAAAGTAACTTCTCGACTTACGATTGTTCGGACGACGAAAAAATATATATGATTTTATTTTGTACATTTCTTTATGAATTTTTATACATAAATATTCTCTTTTTTATCAAAGAAAACATCAAGACAAAAAAATCTTAGATTATGTAAGCTATAAATTTGAAGGTACATATAAGTATATATCTTTCAAAAAGTGACTGTATTGACATTTGTTCAGAAATAAAATTCATTCCTGTCTATAGATTTGTATGAATCTGTATATTGTTAAGACTACTTTCAAAAAAATCATGCCTATTCTATTTGTGTGCCACCTAATAAACAAAGTTGGAAACTATACTATAACGGTAAAATTTTTAAAAAATAAATTATAATAAATAAGTATGACAGATATAACAAATTTTCATAAAAAGTAGGAAATTTGAATATTAATATTCCAAAAATACTAGGAAAATATTAAATTAAATGATAAAAACTAAAATTTATAGTATAAAATACATATACAAAGTGAATAATAAAACAATATATTTTCTTGTATTGAATGCAATTTCTTGACTGTTTTTAACTTTTGTCTATATACGTTGTAAAATATATAAATTTGCCGGTAAAAGTTAATATATAAAGCTGATTTTAGATTTAAACTCACATTTACCAACCAATCTGGTAAATGTGTACATTTACTGATTTTGTACTTTTACCGTAACATATATTCAAATGAAAAGTTGTTCATCTTTTCAACAGTCACTCATTGTTGACTATGTAAAAAAAATCAATCAAAGATTACAGGACCTTTTCACGTCGAGCGATTATTTCTGCTTTGTGTATTAAAACGGAAATTTTATTATTATGTCGTGCCTCTTGTGTGTATTTATATGTGGGTCAAACGAGAAGTCATTAATCACCTCCCTCGGTGGTGTGCGCCTCGACCGAGAGGACATCCCCCTCTTCGAGAGAGCGAACAAGAGATAAACAAGAGAGAGAGAAAGCGAGACGGACGGAGGGTGTATGTTTCGCATCATAATACACTTTATAAACATTGTGTAAGCACTTGAATCAAGTTATTTGAATATTAATTAACGAAATAAAGAAAAAAACACATGTACAACAAAGCCTCGCATAGTCCGGCTTTGATCAGTTTTTTTCACTATATACCAAAGGTGTCCAACCTTTTTGTTTCCACGAAGAAGTTGAATTGTTTTGGGTCACACATAAAATCAGCTAACAGTAAGTCATACTGAGTTTACGACACGCGTACGGCATGCGGTTCTAAAGTCCTCGATTAGTACGGTTTCAAAAAAACGGTACCGATTGCCCGGACTATATGAGTGCTGTATTATGAATTCTGTACTCACTTGATGGTTTTGAGCAAATATCTTCGGAGCAAACGGTTTGCGGAAGCTGCATATCTTCGGGCGTTTGGTAATATTGAAGCACTTGCGGATGTTGTTGTTGCTGCTGCTGATCTTGAAGTCTCATCTTGTAGTAAAATTGATCACAGATTATTTTATCCATTGAATACGCTACGTTATTCGGATTATAAACCTGGCTGTATTCTTGATAATAAAAGTCACCTTTAAACGCTGGTTGAGTATAAGCGCCATCTAATTGAAGATACTGAAACAAAATTATTTTAGATACTTTTAATTGATATTTTTTGATATTTACTAAACAATTACATTAGTCAATAAATAAATCTCAAATTAACTAATTAACTCCTTAATTTTGTTGTTTAGTTCTAATTGAAATTTATTACAGAAATTATTTTCACTTTGATATTGTTCTTATGTATTTATTCAATTTTCATATTACTTTTTATTTGCAATATTGATTACTTCGTTATTACAACTTATTACATAAACTGTTTTCACCTTCATTTTAAACTTTAGTATTAATTGAACATTTAATCAAGTTATTATCATTGATCTAGTAATTAATTAATTAATTGGTTTGTTAAATAATCTAAACTATTTCTATTATTATTTTATTCTTAGGTATTAATTGAACTTTTAGTGTGATTATCCTTGAACTTGTGATTATGAGATGAACCAGTTTCTCGAATAGATCATGACTTACTTGAGTGTTATTGTATTGTCCGGTGTATTGTTGATGGATCTCATTGATCATCTCTTCGTTCTGATTCTGCACTCGCTCATAAACATCGCTTATATTGATGACTTTAGAATGAGTTGGTTCTTCGTAATACTGGTAAGTTTGTTGGATAGGATACGGAGGTGGCGGAGAGACGTCCCAAGGATACGAAGATCCCGAACTGCTACTGGATCCAGGAGATACTAAAGAACTCGGATATGAAATCTCCAGCTTCGTCAAAGCCTCCTCGAGCACGGGCTCCTCCTTGACCACGGGTAAACCCTCACGTTCATCCATTCTTCACAACAACAACAAATCAACTGTAAAATCCCGAAAAAAATTCTAAATTCTAAAACCGGGTGCGTTTTCGTTTATATCGCTCCCACCTCCAACAAACGAGTTTTCACTAATTATCGATATTTCCAACTTTTATTTTTTTCTAATATTTTCTGTCTCCTTTCCAAATTCTGTATGTATATGATGACACCGGTCACTGAGGTTGTGGAAAACTATTTTTGCGTGAATAGAAATCAATTTTTGCGCTAATTGCGGTACGGTAATTGGAAATTAATGGCGCGTTTTTCGGTAAGTATTCGGTTACGATTTTCCCTTTTCTTTCTCGTTTCCTTTCGGGTTTTTGGAAGCCGTCAGACAATCTTATTAGCATCACAATTATCGCGTCTACCTACTGCTTGCTGGCTGCTCCGAGATCACGATCTAACGACTAAATAATAATTCCGTAATTTTCGAGACCGAAAATCATTTTCCCCAAAAACCAAATTACACACGTACGGAACCCGCAATTTGTAAATTACATCTTTTTTTAATTTAGTCTCAGTTCCCTTCTTCCTCTTTACTTTTTTTTTGTTTACGTCTTTCGATTTACCTTGTTTTGTCTTCTATCGCTTAGAAATCTAATAAATAATCGAAATAATCAAATTATATAAATATAGATAAATATTTAAAAAAATATACAATCCATTGGCAATCGAAATTCCGACAATCCCGACAATTTCTGACATAAGAAATCGCAACAGTATCAACAACTACAATCCCAATTGTATCAACATCCCGACACTAACTAAATTTCGACAGTATCTTTGTATTTTTTATTGTTAAGGTTTATTATGAATCAACTAATAATAAGATACTGTCGGGATTATGATTGTCGGTATTTTGATACTGTTGAATTTCTAATATCGGGATTATGATTGTCGGGATTTTGATACTGTTAGGATTTCTAATATCGGGATTATAGTTGTCGGGATTTTGATACTGTCGGAATTATGGTTGTCGAAATTTTGATACTATAGGGATTATAGTTGTTGGGATTTTGATACTATCGGAATTATGGTTGTCGGGATTTTGATACTGTTGGGATTTCTAATATTGGGATTTCGGTTGTCGGGATTTGGTTGTCGGGAATTTTATACTGTTGGGATTACGGTTGTCGGGATCTTGATACTTTCGAGATTTCGAATGTCGGGAATTTGATTTTCGGGATTTCGAGAAATGAATCTTAACAAATTATCAATGTTAATATATATTTTTAAAACACATATTTAACAAATCTATATTTTCTTATATAAAGATATGAATATTAGACAAAGAAAGAAAATTTAACTATATTAAACAGTTTAATAAACCGTTAGTATTTTTTTGTTAAATTATATATTATAATATACATATTATATGTATTTTTCTTGTATTTATATCAGAGTATAACAACTTTTTTTTCTTTTAGTAAAATATAAATATTATATCAGTCAGTTTCATGAATATCGTTGAATTAAAACATCATTTTCATGTTTATTATTAATAAGTATACATTTATAAATTAAGTTTATTAATATTAGTTGTATACATTTTATATATTTATAATAACTCAATATGTCTTATTTGAATAAAGTATATGTAATTTGAGAAGTAAATTACTTTAAAATGTAAATAATTTTCGAATAAATCTTTGGTCGTTTGTCCCAATTTAGTATTAATTAAAAATGAAAAGGCAGAAAGACCTAATGGTCAATAGCCCTTTGTATCAGTTAACTTTTTTGAAATTATGTATATTTATTTTCTTTTCTTTTTATTTCTGTATATGTTTTTTAATGCATCAGTGTACGACATTATTATTATAATTTAAAAAATTAAAAAAATATAATTAAGAAAACGAAACATAACATAAATTAGTTATATTTATATCTTCTTTATATTCCGTTTTAATAATAGAAAAATATTTAAAGCGATATTGGTTATATAACGAACGTGAAAGAAATTTAGAAAAATCTTATAATTATAGTGTTTTAATAGAATAATAATAGCATTTTCAATTAATTTAGAACCTAATTTGTTTTAATGTAAATTAAATAAATATTAAGTAACTTTGTACATAATCTACAATAAATATAATGAAGAATGTATAAAGCACAAATAATGGTAAAATTTTATAAAATCAAGATTAATTTGTAAATTGTAAGTAAAGTTTGAATTTAAATAAGAAAACAATCTAATTTAATCAAAATTTAAACATTGTCTGAGGTAACATATTTGTGCATATATTGATTACGGTGGCAATCGCAAGCCCGACAACCGAAAGACCGTCTATTGAAATCCCGACGTTCGAAATCTCGACTGTATCGAAATCCCGACAAACATAATCCCGATTATATCAAAATTCCGACTATATCGAAAATGTCTAGTTTTAAATTGTTATTAATAATAAATAATAACAATTAATAATCTAATTGTATTTGAAATTATTTCATAATGTTATATATTTCATAAAGTTTATTATAAATAATTCAACAAAATTAAATAAATTAATAATAATTTATCGTTATTAATAATAAAAGTGTAACACAAGGTGACTACGCTTCGAAATAATTTAAAAATGTTATTGTAAAAATTTTCGATATAGTCGGGATTTTGATATAGTCGGAATTATGGTTGTCGAGATTCTGATACAGTCGGGAATATGGTTATTGACATTTTGATATAGTCGGATTTCGAACGTCGGGATTTCAATAGACGGTCTTTCGGTTGTCGAACTTGCGATATAGACCCATTTATTATCGTGTAAATGCAAATAAATTCAAGTTTCAGAAGGGAATATAATTGATTTAATTAAAGAGAAAAATAAAATAACAAAAAATGCAGTATATCTTAATATTACCGTTATATACAAGAAGTAAATAAAAATATATAATATAAGTATATAATATGAAATTAGTTTTGTTACGTTTCAGGTATTTCCCATTCGTATTCCAGACGTGTTATTATCAAAAAGTTGTATTTTATTTGTCAAATAATCAAATTAAATAACAGACTTGAGATAATATACAATAATAATTACGTTTGTAACAGTTACACATGAGAATTAAGCAAAAATAAATATGTTTTTAGAAAATATCAAATAACAATACATCCGTGTTTGAATTATCCAATTTTATAACTGATTATCATTACATTAAAAAAAACTAGGTAAATTTCTTATATTATTTCTTAAGAATGACATTTTCTACATTTCACATATACTGGTTATTGTTTGTTTTTTTTTCAAGTTATTTTTTTTTGGAGGATTTCATTTTCGTCTTCCATTTATGACGAATGCATGCATGTCTAATAATCCGGCTTTCTATGCTCCTGCACGCCTTTAGTTATACAATACCTTCACTTTCGATAACACGTGTCTCGTTTCAAGGTGTTTAGGTTTCTAGTAAAAATAAAATAAACGTTAGTCATTGGTCGTTGTTCCATGTATAAATACTAATTAAATGTGTTTGTAATAATAAGATTTAGTAAATTAACAAAAAAAAAAGTTGTTAATAGACAAAAAAAATATTATATCATTGCAATAACGCTAATGATAATCTATTAAATGTCATTAAATGATGAACTTAGTAAAAGAAAAAAATGAATGTAGCTGGTAAGTCTTATTTTTGTGAAATAATAAAATTATTATTTGAAAATTTGTCTTCAAAAATTTTGCACTTTCAGTAATTTCTTGAAAACTTGAAAAAAGTATCTACAGAAACTCAACAAAACTAGTAATGATTTCAGGAATTTATCTTAGGTTAAGTGAATATTAAATTATTTCAGTAATTTGGATTGTTTCTAGGAAAATCTTAATTGCTGTTACGAAATACAGCATTATCTCGCATAGTCCGGATTCAGTATAGTCCAAACTGAAGTTTTTTTTTTAGAAAATATTGTTTATTGCAATTAAAGTAAATAATAATAAAGGTATAGAATTTGTAAAGGAATTAAATTATTTTCTATGATATTTATTTTCTGCATTTAATTTCGAAATTTTGTAGTTTTTTTAAATATATCTTTTAGGTTATCAAACTTAACAAATTTGTTAGAAGATATTCACTTTCAATAATTTCTTGAGAAGTTAAAAAAATCTATAGAAACTAAACAGAATTAGTAATGATTTCAGGAATTTATCTCAGATTAAGTGAATTTTATAGAATTTCAGTAACTTTTGGATTGTTTTTAGGAAAATCTCAATTGTTGTTACGAAATACAGTATTATCTCATATAATCCGGATTCACTATAGTCCGAACTTAATATTTCAATATAAACTAAATTGTATAATATTAGTTATTTTTTTATTTTTTATTAAAAAAGTAAAAAAATGTATTTTATTGATCGAAAATACATGTATTAGCAATAATTACACTAATTAAGTTAATTTTATATACATTATATGGTAATATTTACTGAATTATACAGTAATACCTCGCATAATACTGTTAATCGGTTCTCTCAATATCCCGGACTAACCGAGGAACTAAATAAAATAGAAATAAACCGTACAAAAAGAAACTTGACTAAAATTTAGTTTGTTTTGAAATATTCAAACCGTACAATTATGAATCTGGACTAATCAAAACCGAGTTGCGAGGTTTTAATGTATCATTTAAACATGTTTAGAAAAATCTTAATTACTATTATAAAATACATCATCACCTCGCATAGTCCGGTAATTGAGTAAAATAATTAGCTTCTTGTGTGGTTGATTTCCGGTTTTAAACAGTCCTGCAATATTATTAGTAATGAAAATAAGCTGATTCGTTCGGTATTTTTTTGTAAGTAACGAAGAATGACGTCTAAGCAAATTTGAATTTTCAATTAGAAGCCTTCCTTGTGTTGATAGAGGATCATATTAAGAAAAGCGTGGGCCCTAAATACATTTTTATTATGTTTTATTACATTAGATTATTTGGTACTAATTCTTTTCAAATAATGAGCTGAAATTTGTACAATTATAAAAATGTACAAAAATATGGATTTGTGCATAATTGTAAAGTAGAAATTTGTTTATAACTTTTAAAGAAATTATTGAAAATGAATTTATTTTTAATGAATATATTTAATTAATTAAGTAGAAAGATAATTGATCAATAAAAATACATTTATCAAATACTTCGATTTAATAAAATTAAAATATGAATATTAATAGTGATAGTCATCATAATGCCATTTTCCGAAGTTGTATAATAAATATTTAAATACGTACGTATAGGAATAGGGAGAATCAATGCAAAAGGCCGAAACGAAGATAAATGTTAATGATATGAATCAAATAAATAATGGAAATATAGAAACATCCGTGGAATTGGATTAATATTTAATGAGGATGTTTTATTGTGATTTTATTTCAAGATTCCTTTGGCTACAAATACAGACAAGAAATCAATAGTAATTGCATTTAAAATAATATATCTGAATGTACAGCTGTGAAACGAAGAGGGTAACTTTTGCATTTCATTGAACGTTATTAAATTATTTAGAATAATGAGTAGAAGCTTTAAAGAATGTTTTCACTATAATTTAATAAGCATTACAAAAACTGAAGGATAATTTGTTCTGATTTTTTTTTCAATTGAAATCTAAATAGTAAATATCAAAAAAAAAGAAACATCTATTAATTTAATTGAATCACTATTATTTCCTATAAATAATTATAATTGAAATTTAGTAAATAATTCAATTTAAGAATTTTAAAATAAAATGATTAAGACACAATTAAATTACAATAAATAGTGAATTAATCAATATTTGAATTAATGGAATAAATTAAAGAAAATATTAATTTGATCATGTTTTAAATCATTTTTAGTTGAAACATAGAGACAATATTTTTAGTAAGTAATTTTTTAAATTAATAGTCTCATAATTTAATAAGTGAAGCTTCCTTTCAGCCCAATACATTTATTTTTTTTATTCTTTCATTATTTCAAATAAAATTGTTCTTTGTGTTTTTGTATACTTTAGTATACACACAAAACAACTGAAAATCACTTAAGGCTTTCAGTGGTCTCAGTACATATATGTACCACTCAGTTTTATTTCAGTACTAAGGGTATTTTTTATTTTATCAGGTAATATTTGGAATACAACCACTTACTTTTCTATTGCGTTAATGGAACTCATATGCATCAGCACCTCATATATTTGATGTCTTTTCCACCACGGTTCAATTCAGATGTTTACTTTCAACAACTAATAAAACTGGAAGAAGCAATGAAAAAAAAATATGATGACCGCACTTGATTCGGTTTTTTGCTGATAATGACCAATATTTTTATGATATAACGATATCAATTAACAAAAAGCAAACTTGTTAAAGATAACGAATTGATCTTAGTTTCTTTCTAAATGTTTTAAAGTTCTGGAATAGTCCGGTATTAAATAGTGCGGGATATTGACAGAACCTATGCGAGATATTACTGTATCATTTATACATTACAATCCTCACACATCTTTGGTTACTCATAGAAAATGGGAAGTGATGTTGCATGCCCCATATAGCTTTGACCTTGTATCATCAGATTAATTAGAATTTCGAAGTTTGCAAAACTCTTTGTTTGGAAAAACTTGCACTAGGTTCAGTTTTTTGCTGATAAAGACTAGCAATTTTATGGATATGAAATTGTCAGAAAGATGACAAAAGGTCATCAAACAAAATAAAAAATATGTAATTGATTCAAGTTTATTAGTTGTACACAAAAACATATAGAGTTTTATTTTACCAATATTAATATTAAATTCTTTATATTTACATTATTAAACTATTGAAATTTCTTTCTAAAACTATTGTTAAAACTACAATATTCTCTAAAGTTTATTGCATTTCTTATTTTTTTCGAAATTTTACTTTGTTATTATAAAAACTTTAAAAAAATGTACCTATGTTTCTTCAAATTCAATTGACGAAAAGCAAACTAGTTATGTTCAAACACACTGAATGAATCTTAGTGTAACTAGGCTAAACAATGTGGGACGGAACCTATTACCGGGAAATGTATACATTTACCGAATGTGTAAATATATATAACTCGCATAATATTTACACATTCGGTAAATGTATACATTTCCCGGTAAATCTGTACATTTACCGATCTTGTAGGCAAATGTAAGTATAAATATGACAGCAGCGTCATATACCTACTTTTACCGGTCATTGTTTACATCTACCTATGTAGATTGGTAAAAGTTGAAAATAATAAATACTATATACAGTTATTGTATATCAAGATATTTATTTTATGAAAAAAATATATTTTATATCATTTGTTTAATATACTAAATATTCTATAATATTAGTTAATTTAGTAGTTATTTTTATTAAAAAAGTGAAAAAAAATGTACAAATTATATAGATATTGGCAGATTTTGTTAAGTTAGATTAAGTTAAATTCAAAAATACTGAATTAATCTGACAACTACTTATATTTTATTGATATAAAAATACATTTATTAGCAATAATTAGACTAAATAAGATAATTTTATATACATTATATGGAAAAATTTACTGATTTTTTTTTAATAGATTGTATTTATATTATTTGGATATAAATCGCTTAACTACATAAAATAAAATTAAACCGCACAAAAAGAAACTTTAGTTTGTTTTGAAATGTTCAAACCGTATAATAAATAATCTGGACTAATCAAAACCGCACTATGCGAGGTATTAATGTATCATTTAAATATTGGTGTTGGAAATTATACAGATTTATATACTAAAATGGGAAACAATTATAATTTAATCAAGGAATACGAAAGGAGATAATCCTTTCTATAATAGTCCTTTCATATTATATATAATTTTCTGGATGAAAATCTGATTATGTCATCATGACGATTATTATATTGGTTGAGAACGGTTTGTTTTAATTAAGGACGATTTTCGGTTAATAAACACGATATATTCGGTTTGCGAAAGTTTTCTAATTGCAGTAAATCCTGACCGAGAGAGGAGGGTCAGGATGGAAGAGGAGGAGAGGGGTTTTTGGTGCAGAAATTTATTCCGTAGATATGATCTTTTATATAGTTTTAGAATGTCGACATATGCTTTTATCTAAATTAAACAGTAGTATTTTCATTTCCCGAAGTCTCCTGTAGATGCTATCCGACAGGAAGTGGCGCGAGTCGTCCTCTGGCATCGCACTTCCGCCGAAAGCGAGATGCGCGTTTTACTTTTCCTTGAACATTTCCAGCGCACGGATTACAATCTCCGTGTACCTCTTTCTCTCTCTCTCTCTCTCTATTTCTCTCTCGCACTCTATCCGTGTCCCTTTTCATTCTTCTCGTCCTTCTCTCCTTCCTTGCTCTCCGTTTCCTGTTTCCACTCCAGGGTCAATTTTAAATTTTAAATTTATTACGCCAAGAAATGTATTACATCAAAAAATGTAACAAACAAAAAAGTTTCACAAATATTAAGTTTTTTTTTATGTCGTGTAATTTTATTTACAATCTGTTCATCAATGTGAACATTGAGTAAATATAAGATTGCGATTGACATTAGGTAGGTAATCTTTCCCAGTGGATAGTTACCATTATGATGATTTTTAATTTTTAATTAGTAGTAGTTAACTTCAGTAGTATATTGATGCTCTGCGATTCCACTATTTCCTTTGACTGTGAATCTGCTGCTATTCTTAACAGTATCATCATCCATTGACTTGGCAGAAGGTCCATATGCTGAACCTCATTCATTTCACTATCTATCTATTATGAACAATGGGCCCTATTGTTGCAAGCACCTAGGGGCTCACAAAGGGCCTGGTTTGACCAGGATTTGAACCTGTGGCCACTGACACGTGGGTAGGGCGACTTAACCATTCGGCTATTAGTCGCCCTAAATATTAAATAATATTTAATTTATTTAATTATGCATTCACTCTTATAATTAATTATTAATTTAATTTATGGTAGCATGACATACATTCATCGAAAAGGGCATAGATTATTTTATTCAATACTTTTTTTATTTATGTAATTTTGTTGGTATATTTTTGAAAATTTATTTTTTTTACCAAAACAATTGTTTCAATAAAATAATTATTATTCCTCCTCCTTCTTCAAGTACCTCCTTTTCTCTTCCTTCTATAGTGTTTACTCAAGATTGCAATATTTTGAAAATTTAATTTCCTACAAAAAAGTTCATGTTCATAGTACAATAAAATAATCATTTATTTTATCAGCTTAAATAAATTAACTCGACATCCATTAACTAATACGAAATACAACAAAATATACTGAATAAACCTTAGCTAAACATATTTGTTGATAAAACAATGATAATTTCATAAAATTATTATATCTAATTACTATTATCAAAAAAAATATTACATTCTTTCAACATTTTTCTTTTAGATTTAAAAACAATATGATATATAGACTCTGCCTAATTTATAAACAATTTGAAATATAAAAATGCTATTAAGTTATTTATAAAATAACTAAACTAATGTAATCTTAAAGAACATTTATATTTTTATTATGATTCTTATAATTTTCTAGTAAGTATTTTTACTAAATGTAACTATTATTACTATTGTAATATAATAACAATTCATACTTATTATTAGTATTAATTAGAATAGAAATTACTAAATAAATTGCAAATATTGGACTATTATGAGAACTAATTAATTTCAATCACTTTCAATTAATTTATATTGTGTTAGAATTCAATATATTAATTATTTAAATTATTTATAAGGATTTTTAAGACAAATAAAATTATGGTCAATAGATATTTTTCATGTTTTTTTAATAATTTACATACTTTTTTTCATTTATATCACATTTTCAATAAACGTTATTTAATAATATAATCAATTAGTGACCTTAACAACTTCATCTAATTAAACCTAACAGAAATAAACACACAACAATAGAACCAAATTTACCAAATTCTACAACCATCATTAGTTCAAGTGATTTTTATTTAGATAGTGATTTGTTACATAGTGTTTGTGACAGAAATGCATGCCACTGTAAACCTAAGCTCTTTCGGAATAATTTTAAAATGTTATTGTAGACATTTTCGATTTAGTCGGGATTTTGATACAATTGGGATTATGGTTGTCGGGATTTTAATATAGTCGGGATTTTGATATAGTCTGGATTTTGAACGTCGGGATTTCGATACAGTCGGGATTTTGAACGTCGGGATTTTGATACAGTCGGCATTTTAAACTTCGGGATTTTGAACGTCGGGAATTTGATTGACGGTATTTCGATTGTCGGGCTTGCGATTGCCACCGTATTAAACCGTGTAAGTCGAGGACTTACAGTATTTAATATAGTCACTTTACTAAAAAAAAATCTGTTTTATATATTAGAATACATTAAGACATAAAGAACCCAAATATACACTTTAACTATAATATATAAATTATTTATAGCCCATTATTTAAATTTCATACACGTTTTGACTGTAATAATTTATGTAATTTTGCTACAATAAATTTTGTTATTAATATTTGTAATAAATATTATTGTTATTTTACTACATTATTGTATAGCAATTGAATAAATGCATTTTGTCGGTTGAAAATGAATGAAAACCACTTGAAATTGATGCTGCGATCGTTCAAAAACGATCTAGCATGTTCGTGTTTCGTGCACATACATGCACAAATATAATACCTATCGACACATGGGAGAGAAATGCAAGAGGGCAATCGACATGTCCGTTGCGTTTTAATTAATTAACCGAATCGTGAACGAACGATTACCAATATTAACCGAGCAAATGGGAACTATTAATTTGCATCCTTGTTCGCAGCATATGGAAACTGCACGGAGGGAAGAGAGATGGGAAGAAGAGTGGAACACACCGTTCGGCGCGGATGAATTGATTTGAGTGATGGCCGCTGCGCGATCCTCTAACCGCCGCCATATATCATCGAATCCTACCACTCTCTCTCTCTTTCTCTCGCTCTCATCATATCTGTCCATCTCTATCCAACTCATCCTCGATCCATACCAAAATCTACGTCCATCTCTGTTCCGCTCACGTGGATTTTCCGCACCCCACGGTTCGTTTCGAACCCCACGTCATCGAAACGACCCCCTTTGCCGGCATCGCTCCACTTATTAATTCATAAATGCATTATATAAACAAAAATATTCAGAAAACGTTCACTCTTTTATTAATATATTTATTATTTATCAAAATTGTAAATAAATAAAAATGCAATTTTATCATTTTTTTTTCCACATTTTACGACATAAATCAAAGACGAAATTGATTATAAACGCAATTAATTAGTTACATCAGAATTTATACATAATTTAGATTTTAAGTCTACTTCAATAATCTTTAGATTGAGAATTATTCTTTATAAATTGTAAATTTTTTATGCTTTTATTTAATTTAATTCACATTTTATTGGTAATTTAATCATATAACATTCAGAAAACGTTCGCTCTTTTATTAATATAATTATTATTTAACACATATTTTAGTACAAAGATCCCGGACTGTTTGAAATCGGACTAATCCAGGAACTTCGTACTTATTGTGTACTAATTTCTTAGTAGAATTTATTTAGCCCAATTAATGATTAAAAAATTAGTTTTTTCAAATTTTATATTTAATCTGTTTTATAGATGATTTGAATACATTTTTGTAGAATTTACAAAGGTTTATTAAATTTTCAGATTGTGAATTATTTCTTATAAATTGTAAACAATTGACCTTGTTTTGTTCATTTCAGTTTACATTTGCTAATTATAAACTATACAGTTTTATTGTCTATATTTATTACATATTTTATATAAAATACGCTTATTGTGAAAAAAATACTATATTATATAACAAAAACTTATGGGTTTCTTTATAAACAATAATATAATAAGTTTATATATTAGAAACTATTACGACTTCATACATTCATAAAATTATGTAAATTATACCATTAATTATTCATAAAAACAAAACAATATTGAAAATACAGCAAAAAATAGAAGTTTTAAAATTCACCAATTTTATTCATTTACAATTTTTTCAGTATAATAGTACAAAAAATATAGAGCAAAATTAAGAAAACATTAAAAACTTTTATTTTTTTTAGATTACTAAATATTAGTTTATTTAGTAATTTAGTTTGATTATAAAAATAAAAATTATTGTCAAAAAAATATTATAATTTTTGAACATTTTTAAGATATTCAACAAAAAATATGAAATGTAGACATTGGTTAAATAAACTTAATCTTAACTTGATCAAGTCAACTAAAAATAATCCTAACCCAACTTCAACAAATTTTAGGAGAATTATATAAGACTAAAAGTAGAAATATAAATTAAAATTTGATCATAAAAATTTCTTTTTGATAAATAGATGCAAAAACTTTGTTCAAAATAATTCACAAATTTTTAATCAAAACTAATTTGGAATATTTCTTTCATGCATTGTACTTTTCTACACCCTAAACTAAAAATATTCATAATATACGCTTTCCTTAAATGCTTTCGTCAACGCTGGTTGCCTATTATTTCAATTTTATATTTCGAAAATGTTCTACCTTTTGTACATAAAGTATTTTAAAGCATATTGAATAATACGTATATTTGCGTTTACATAAATAGTAGAATTTCAGTTTGACAAAGTGAACATTTATATAATGATAGCGGTAGAATTTGCATATTCTCTTTATTCTAACAATTGTTAACAAAAATGTTGTCGCTTCCAGCACAAATCGTAATCAAAGACTAGTAAAATTCTCGAGGATGTAAATTCATATAGATTCATAAGTTTGTACCAGCGAAGTAAACATTTTTCGAAATTCCAAAAAATATTACCAATGCGAGGAAAACATAATTTAGGATCATAAAATTAAATTATGTAGAAATCACGCCACCGTTGAACAGATCCATATATAAAATATCAAAATCAGGCAATTTAGGAAGAGAAAATCTATCGCACAGTACAAATTGGAAAATCGCTAAAAAAAAATTAGAAAAAATCTAATAAAAATAAAGTTCAGTTATGTAAGTTTAATTCATTATTACTCTTTTTAAAATTATTATTTGGAAGGATTTTTTAACGTATTTCTTCAAGAAGTAATATTATTAATGAATTGCACTAATCAATATATTTGATTTCATATACGCAAAATATTATAATTATTTCAGAAACTTTATGTTTTGTTTATTTAATAGCATCACAACTAGCATCGAGAAGATTGTGAAGATCCAGCGAAAGTGTGCAATCGGGATATGTAGTGCATCAAGAGATGCTGTACAAGTAATAGCGGGAATGCCACCTATAGAACTACTTGCCACAGAGATAAAAGAGAGGTCAACGGGCGCCAGCAAAACGGATGCGAGAGACAGACTGTGGAAAAGATGGCAAGAAAAATGGCAAACTTCACAGAAGAGCCTGGACTAGGAGACTCATCCCAGAAATCAAACCATGGATTAATAGAATCCACGGGGAACATTCCATTTAATACAGGCTCTTTCTGGACACGGATGTTTTAGTAAATATCTTCACTTCATCGCAAAGAAGGACGACGAGAAGTGCTGGTATTGCGAGGATAATGACAGCCCGGAGCATACATTATTCAGTTGCTGCAGGTGAGCTGTCAGTGAACTGATGAAAAACAGCGACATATGGAACGTAATTGCAAGGATGTGTCATATCTACCAAGGAATAAGATCACAGGAAAATGGAGAGATAAAACGAAGAAAATGGCATTGGAATCCAACACTGATTTAGACTAACAAGTGTGACAATCAACATTTCAGAGCAGTGTCAACAAACAGGACCTAAATGCTGACGAAGAAGAGGAGAGGTTTTTAGTAGGTAAGAATCCCATAAAACCACGAATCCACTCCTTCACTAACATCGTTTTATTAACATAATTTAGCAATTAATCAAATTTAGTTTGAATTGATGCCATTAAAAATGTATGTTTATGATTATTAATAGCATCATTTTAATTTTGAAGTAAAATTTATCTATTAAATTTATTTTTTTAGAAGAATTTATTATGGAAATTTTAGAGATTTCATGTATTATTTTGATATAATGAATTAAATTCTAATTTATGTGGTTCTAATTTTATTCATTTCTTATTAAAAAAATATAAAAAAACTATTCTTTATTGATAAAAAAGATACATATGCTTTAATTATTTCATAAATTAAAAAAAAAATAACATTAATAAGAACATTTTATCAACAAAAAAAAAATTGTTCCAAATTCTTGACAATATTGATAAATATTTCAGTAATTGTTAGAAAAAGTAAATTTGTTATGTAATTGGAATATATATATCAATGTGTTATTTAATATTTTGACGAACAAAGAAGTTGTAGTTGATTTAAAAAAGAAAAGGAACTTTGAACTGTGGAGAATGTTAACAAAAACAAAACAAGTTTTTTTTTGGAATGGAATGATTTTCGAAAAATGTCTCGCTTTCTTCGTGTGTATATCTATATATATTTATAGATTTCCGTATGTATTTGGAAAGAAGGAGGGAGCAGATTTTGGTGAAAAAGTCGTGGAAAAGTTAAAACTACTTAATTACTTTTGATACATAGCTTCGATAAGCGGGTCGTTAAGGCCGCCACTCGATTGGACAGATCGGACTTGTTTTCATATTCCTTTCTATTTTCGGCTTCGTATGTTACAAAAACAACACACAAAAAAAATAATAATAACGAAGAAGACGAAGAGAAAAAAAAAGAAACGTAGAAACTAGTAGAAACGCAGACCACATGTACGTGTAGAAAGAGAGAAAAAAGGAAACACGAGGAGCTAGATTTAATCGCAGTTCATTTGGAATATACGCTAAAGTGTATATGGTAATAATTGTTATATATGTTTTTGTAATAAATTATAAGTACGTCTACAGAATAATTGTATAAATTAAAAATGTTAATGTTTCAATTAAAAAATTTGAAGAAAAGAAATGTTAGAAATTACTAAATTATACTTTTTATAAATGTAAATAATTATAATTAAATTACATTGAATTAATTGAGAATGTAAATATATAAAAACTTTGTACAACTAAATAATAAATTGGTAAGGGTAGAAATCTAAGTTATCTGAAAAAGATTTGTGAAATTTGTATTAAAAATATTGATAATAAATTAAGTTAAAGTAAAGAATTTCAATGATATGAGGAAACTTACTAAAAATTAGTGAAATTTTAATATTTGCTTCAATAACTAAATAAAAAAATTAAGATATTTTCAATAATAAAATATACAAAACTTTCAATTTAAATTTTTTAAAAATATGATTAATTATTTGAGTTTTTTACATAATTAAAGTGATTTATTTCAATTATATTAAAGTATATGTAAATATAAGTGTAAACTAGAGTGAATATGAATAATAAATCAATGTTTATGATTGATTAATCATTTATACTAAGTCTATAAAACGTGGATGATGACAGCGTATAATTGTCCCTAAGAAGATCAACAAACTAAAGTAGCTGTGGTGTGGTCATATCTGTCAACGAACCACAGGCCGCAGGGGAAGGAAATTGCTTCAATGGAGACGGCGCACTAGAAAATGAAGGGTTGTTCACAACCCTTGTTGTGGTGGACTAATACTCTGGAGTATTATAGGCTACGAAAATACCGGAAGTCCGCGTGGCATAACAAGATTTGCATGATGCTCTTCAGTAGAAAGATATAAAAAGTTTGGTGAAGATGCAAATATCTATGAAGTAAATGTTGCATATGTAATCAGTTGTCTTCGCAAAATATTTAACAAATTTTTTATTATTAATTTTTATCAATGTACAAAATAATATATTTTGCTAGATTAGGTAATAAACACTTTAGTACTTTAATCCCTCGGTTTCCGAACAATTAGGACAACACATTTGTTTTTTACATTATTATTATCATTATTACAGAACTAAAAATGTAACTAGATTTGGTAATGTTTCAGTTCTCGAACGCTTTTACTTCAGCTCTCGAACATTTAGGACTTCCACATCGAATTACATTTTTATAATTTTTTAAAGCTTTGGTTCCCGAACAATTAAGTCGTCAAAAATGAAGTACAGTATAACATAATTATTCCTCGTTTTATAGAACTAAAAAATCGCTATATTTGTTAATTTTTCAGTTCTCGAACGATTCCATTTCCGAACTTCAACAAAACTTACATCATTAGTTATTAATGTTTATTTTACGTACTTACCAATATTAATGTTAATGAACAATTATAATTTTAGGAACGAATTTCCTATTTGCATGATTATTTATTATTAATTTAGTTAAATTAGAAATTTTGCTATATTAGTTAATTCTTCAGATCTCGAACGTCTCGTTTTCGAAGAATTAAGAAAATTTGGTACTTCGATTTTTCATCTTCATATAAACAAAACTATATAGTCTTTATACAAAGTAATTTTTTTAGCTCGTTTAGGAAATATTTAAGATTTTTAACGTTTCGGTTCCCGAACAATTACAACTTCAGCAACAACATACCGTTTTACGTGTTTATTTATTATTTATTTTTCATTATTAATTATAGTTCTGCATTTATAACTAACAATTTTGATATATTAGTTAAATTTTCAGATCTCAAACGCCGTAATTTCGGAACACTAGAACATCCTTCAAAAGCAAATTACATTTTCACAGTTTTTCTTTGTTATCATTTTTTTCGTGATTAATGTTTACAATTTTATTTTGATAGAATAAGTAATACTTCAGTTTTTCAGCGCCTCGGTTGATGAATAATTTTAGCAACGAATTTTCGTTTTATATAATTACAAATCCTCATTTTGATCTAAAAAGCTACTTAATTTCCGAACAATTAGGATTATAACAACAAATTATTTCATTAATACAAACATTTTCTATTAAGTAATACTTCAGTATTTGAAGAATTTCGTTGTAACTATAACAATAACTATAAAAGTAATGCTTCAGTTCTCATAAGTTTTATTTTCCGAACAATTAGGGTTTCAACAACAAATTTCGTTTGTTACAATATTGTTTATTATAAATAAACATTTCGCTAGATTATATAATACTTTAGTTCTGGAAATTGTTGATTTTCGAACAATTGCAACTTCAACTACAAATTGCTTTTTTTTTTACATTATTATTTATTAGAAATGTAATCAAAACTAAAGATTTTGATAGATTATGTTGTGGCGCTGACTTCAGCCCGGATATGATGTCACGTACCAACCCGGTACGGTACGCCCTACTCCAGCCTGTAACTCTCTCTTGGAACCTGTATCTCGCTCTCTCGCGGTGTACCGGGATCCGAATAAAGAGACTTGTGAACGCCGCCATTGTGGAAGTTAATCTACGATCTTTCCTCTCCAATCCATATAACTGATCTTCTCCAAAATGTAATTTTTCGAACACCTCGATTTCCAATTGAAGTTTTACACATTGCTTTTACAAAAGTAATACAATTTTTCATAATTAATTTTTAGTCGTCTTAAAAAACTAAAAAGTTTGTTTATGTAGAAAATATTTCAGTTCTAAAAACCCTCGGTTCTCAAACAATTAGTATTTCAAGAACGAGTTATATTCTTTTCATTACTTAATAAAATAGTTTTTTAAACTATTCAATGTATGTCCATTACGATACATTATTTAATAAATTATGAAATTGTGATTTAAATAAAAAGTTTTAATTTGTCCAAAATTGATTATTTTCTATTGATCTAATTGGCAAAAAAATAATAACATCACTTACGTACCTATTTATTAAAACACTCGTAACTCGACTTAAGTATTTAGTCTTAAGTAAACGATTTTTAAGTTTCTACAGTAGTAAATTTAAATTATTTTTCATATGCAAATGTAATATAAAATCTGCATTTCCTTCTCTTTTAATCATAGTTATTATAAACAACACTCGCACGGAAGGTGTGAATTATATTTAGCGATTGCGTGAAGAAGATGGTTTAAAAAATTAAGCCCGAGTAATTAGAACATGTGAATTGCGATCGTATCTGCATTGTCATCGAAATGTTTGTGAAATGTTTTTCAAACTGTGAAAGAAATTAATGATGTCTAAATGTTGTCATGCGATTCTTTTAACGTAACGCACATAAACACAAAAGGACGAAAAACGGGACGACAAAAAAAATATATAGCAGCATAGAAAGAAAAATGAGTATCCGAGGGTTGTCGTGTTACGGACAAAGTGTAGAAATCGATGCAAAAATATGGAAAACTTTATACATTTCTTTTTATTTTCTTTGAGAAAATATGAGCTCTATTTCTTTGCTTGCATCGTGTTCTATTTGATCGATTAATAATGAAAAGGATTTGTGAACTATTTTGAGCTTTAAATCGAGTATTTCCAACGAAATTCATTAAATTCTTAAAGAGATTATCGATTTTTCGTATGAATATATGATTCTAATCACTTTGATGGATGAACAATAAAGTTATACTTGAGAATCAAAACACTGTTTGAAACCGGATTAATCTAGAAGAAATTAAATACAGCAATACCTCGGATAATATGCCGAGCTGTTTGAAACCGGACTAATCGAGGATTTTAAAACCACAAAAATTGACTGAAAAGTATGTTTCATAATGAATCCGGATTATGCGAGGTATTGCTGTATTATATATAATTAAGAAATCAAACTGTCCTATGTAATTTTAACTATTACAAGGACTTCAATTAATAATAAATTTGACGATTTTGATGTAATTGTACACTTTTTGTATAAATAAATTTAAGTATGAAATAATGAAGTATGACTTTTTTTTTGGTTTTTGGATTATAAATTAATATAACATATTACAGCAATACCTCGCATAGTCCGGGCAGTCGTTCATTTGACGAAATTGTTTTATTGCGCGCTTTTGTAATTGCGCTCTTCTGATAATGCGCTCATTTGTTACTGCGCGTTTTTGTCGACGAACTTTTGTCAGTTCACCAATTTTGACAAGCATACTTGTCATTAGTTTAGTGAAATGTATTTCTATAAATGCATTACATCTATTAGATACGTAATCCGGGGAATCAGTTCCGCCATATCCCCGCACTAATTGAAGCCGTACTATACGAGTTATTACTGTAATTATTTTAAATCAACAAAAATCATCATAAATTTCATCAAATTTTGTAATTTTTTTTACAAGTAACCTAAAATGTGTCATTTTGACAGGTGTGCTGTCACTTGTCACTTTAGTGAAATATATTTGTATGTAATACATCATTTTTCACCAATGTTTGAAACCATACAAATCAAATTTTTAGAATTTTCAAGCTGGACTGTAGTGAATACGCACTAATCGAAACAGTACTGTACGATTTATCACTGTAATCATTTTATATTAACATAAATCATCATAAAATCCATCAAATTTTGTAATTTTAAAAAAGTAACCTAAAATATGTCATTTTGACATTGTCACTTGTCACTAATGTAATTGTATCAATGCAATACATTACTTTCCGTCAATATATCGCACTGTTTGAAACGGTACAAATCAAATTAAAATTTAGTTTATAAAATTTAAACCGTACTATAATGAATCCGCACTGATTGAAGCCGAACTATACAATGTAAAGCTGTAATTATTTTATATCTACAAAATTCATCATAAATTATATCGAAAAAATATTTCAAAAATTTCAAACAACTAATTTAAAATATGTCAATTTGACAGGTATAATGACGCTTGTCACTGATTTAGTAAAATGTATTTCTATAAATTAAATACTTCAATATGATACATATTCCATACCGTAATAAAGAAATTAAAAATTTGTTTGTTAAAAAAAAATAACCGGACTATAGTGAATCCGCACTATGCGGATTTATATCAACTCAAATAATTCATAATTTCATAATTTTTTGTAATTTTAAACAAGTAATCTAAAATATGACATAGTGACACCTGTCATTTGTCACATTTATATACAATACATAAATGTTCGTCACTGTTTTAAACCGTACAAATGAAACTAAAATTTAGATTGTTTTTAAATTTTCAAAACGGACTATTGTGAATCCGCACTGTGCAAGGTATTGCCGTAATTATTTGATATCAACAAACATCATCATAAATTCCATAACATTTTGTAATCTCTCTACAGGTAACTTAAAATATGTCATTATTTCAGAACAAATGTCACTTGTCATTGGTTTAGTAAAATGTATTTCTATAAGTGCATTACATCAATTAGTTACGTAATCCGGGTAATCAGTTCCGCCAAATCCCCGCACTAATCGAAGCCGTACTATACGAGTTATTACTGTAATCACTTTATATCAACACAAATCATCATAAATTTCATCAAATTTTGTATTTTAACAAGTAACCAAAAATGTGTCATTTTGACAGTGTCACTTGTCACTTAAGTGAAATAAATTTATATGCAATACATCATTTTTCACCACTCTTTGAAACCACACAAATCAAATTAAAATGTAGTTAATTTTAAAAAAATTTCAAACCGTACTATATTGAATCCGCACTGATCGAAGCCAAACTATACGAGGTATAGCTGTAATTATTTTATATCTACAATATTCATCATAAATTATATCAAAAAAATGTTTCTAAAATCTCAAACAACTAATTTAAAATATGTCATTTTGACAGTTCTAATGACACTTGTCACTGATTTAGTAAAATGTATTTCTATAAATTAAATACTTCAATATGATACATATTCTATAACGTACTAATTGAATTAAAAATTTGTTTGTTTAAAAAAAATAACCGGACTATAGTGAATCCGCACTATGTGCAGTATTGCTATAATTATTTTATATCAACTGAAATAATCCATAATTTCATCAATTTTTGTAGTTTTAAACAAGTAATCTAAAATATGTCATAGTGACACCTGTCACTTGTCACTGATTTAGTCACTGTTTTAAACCGTACAAATGAAATTAAAATTTAGTTTGTTTTCAAATTTCCAAAACGGACTATTGTGAATCCGCACTGTGCAAGGTAATTATTTGATATCAACAAACATCATCATAAATTCCATAAAATTTTATAATCTATCTTAAAATATGTCATTTTTTTCAGGACAAATGTATCCCAAATGTATTCCCAAAAACATTGATACCGTACTAATCGAATTAAAAGTTTTTGTTCGTTTTTAAATTTTTTAACCGGACTATAGTGAATCCGCACTATGCGCGGTATTGCAGTAATTATTTCAGATCAACTCAAATAATCACAAATTTCATCAATTTTAAACAAGCAATCTAAAATATATCATAGTGACACCTGTCATTGATTTAGTGAAATGTATTTGTATAAATGCAATACATCAATTTACTACCTAAAGATTAAAAACGTTGCGGTTAAATCGTACGGACTTTTTCTTTTTGTACTTTTGATTTTTTCATCCCCATGTGGACGGGGTTGATGTTGTTTGTAAAATTTGCGATTGTTATCGACATAGGTGTTGTTTGATTGAAGTAAAGAAGGGAGTCGAGTCGGATCGCATCGTAATTATCCTCGCAACAGGACAGGAAGGAAGGATCGAACGCGCGCTCCTCGCATCGGTGTTAGTGTTTATATAACAGATTAAAACGTTTAATTCGGAGAGTGCAAGTTGCAGTTCTAATATAAACCCCGTAGACCGGTGGCTGTCGGGCTGTGCGACAGCTGTGCGGCCCTCGATTGTCTCAGGATGATTGATGATCGAGGACGGCTGCGAGAGGGCCGTCGCCGCTCGTCCGCCCTTCATACCACCCCGCACCACCACCACCCTTCGAAAAGCCCGACCACCCTTGACTCCGAAAACTCGCAGGGTTCGGAGCTCTACATTCACTGCACTAACTCAATGTATCTCTCTC